>NC_067401.1:369909572-370144572 GCF_016432865.1 Antechinus flavipes
TCAGATATAGGAGAAAGTCTAGAAGTAGTTAGCAGTTAATAGTTGCTAGATGGCCCGGGGGTTCTGGAGTTAGGAGGACTTGTATTTAAATTTGACCTCATACACTTTCACTCTTGCTAAATAACTTTATCCCAGTTTCTTCAATTCTCAAATGGAAATAATAGTATTACCTACTTTCCAGGGTTGATCCTCAGATCAAATGAGATGATAATTTTAAAACGGCTGAGCACAATCCTGGGCACATAGTTGGTAATATGTTAAAGCTTATTCCATCTATGTAAAAGTAGGAGTTCGTATATTGTGTGTGAAAAATAGTAAATCCATTTTGGTTGTAATATAGATTGTATTTTTTGTTATTCCCTCATTTCAGTCCTGAAGAGTGGTCCCTTTTGTTGTTGATATTTTTGGGGGAAGATACTGGAGTGGTTTGCCATTTCTTCATCCAGCTTATTTTGTAGATAAGAAAACTGAGACAAACAGGGTGAAGTGACTCAGAGTCACAGTGTCTGAGTTTAGATTTGAACTCGGGAAGCTGATTCTTCCTGATTCCAGGGCTGGTACTCTATCTGCTGTGATACCTATTTGCAACAGTGTAAATAAAGGGGAAATGATATGAAATCCATCTTTAAAGACAGGTTTGGATTATATTGTAAAGGTTTTTAATATCAAATAGAATATTTTTGTATTTTATCCTCAGGTTTATTGAGAACCACTAAAACATTTTGAGTGGAGGAAGTAACATTGGCCGACTTTTGCTTTAGGATTATCATTGTGGCAACTGTGTGGAGAACAGACTGAAGAAAAGAGAGGGTGGATATAGTGAGATAATGAGGAGGCTATTGTAGTAGTTTAGATGGGAGGTGATTAGGGCCTAAATGAGAGGTTTGCTATGTGAGTAGTGAATGTGATTTTTTTTTTTTTTTTTTGGAAATGCAATGGTCCTCACACAAGATCAGCTGTAGGTCAAATGCTGCCTTGGTTGATGTCTTCATTTCATTTATCTTGGCATTTTCTGGGTACTTTCTTCCTTTACTTCCACTTCATGGTACCCTGTTATCATTGGCCTTTGGTTTATGTCCTAACACTTAGAGTTCTTGTTTCTAAGTAAGAGATAAATGAACCACTAAGTGAACAATTATGTTTCCTTATTAAAGCAGATGATGTGATAGATTGGAGATTCAATATTTAGCAATTTTGGAAACAAAAGTTTTAGAACACATTTCATAGTTTTGTTTCATTCCTGATTCCCACATTTCCATAAACTTTCGATTTGTTGAATGCCAAATATTCTCTATGTTTGCTGGCACTGACTTTTTACCTGGTTAGAGAACAACCAATCTTGCTTTCTTCTTGTCTGAGTGGAGAAACAAGCATAGAGTGGGGGTTGAACAGATAATTGTAGGCATATTGTAAGGCTAGACTAAATATAGTCCCATGTGGAACAATTAGATGGATTTTGCTTGACCTCAGATAGGAAAACCAGTAATAATTGGTTTTGATGGAAAGGAGATTTGATTTTGTGGTAATGAAAAAAATTCTAACAATTTCAACTATCCAAGGCTTGAATGAGCCTGTTGTGGAGATATTTTCTCTTACTTGCTATCTGAGTGACCTTTGGTAAGTAAGCCACTTTCTTCAGGCCTCATTATTCTTATCTATAAAATGAAAGAGTGGAATGAGATGACCTCCACTAGTTCTAACTCCTATGATACCACATTGTAGAGGGAACTTCTTCATTACTCGAGAGGTGAGATGACATGATCTCTAAGCTTCCTTTCATTTTTAATAACCTGTAGTTCTTTTGTAATCCTCCAATCATAGTCCAAATGCTATTAATGCTAGATTTCTACTTTTTCCGTACCTCATTGACCTTTTTGTCTTGTCATCCATTGACATCCCCTTCTTTTTCAAATCATGATCAAATAAGTAGAAAATTAATATTAAATGTTTGCCCACTGCTGGGTAAATGCTTATACGCCCTATCTTCCTGGAAAGTAACCTTTAGTAGATGTTGATTGACATTAACAGTTTGTAGTAGATAATATTAGTGGTGGCTCTGATGGCATGTTAAGACTGGAAGTTATTTATTGAAATAATTTGGGCAAAACTCTCCTATTATTGACAAGATGTTTCATTGTTTTTTCACTTGTCAGAAATACTGAGTTTAAGGAATGATTATACAGCTCTCTATTTCATTTTGACAGAGAGATGTAGCCTTGGCTGTTGGGAACCTGAAGCAGACCAAGAGTATATTAAAAACTGATGTGTCAGGGAAGCTAGGTCTGCTCAGTGTGGAGAATCATCATAATGGCATTGCTTCTGATCTGCTGTAGAGTATTAGAAACAATTTAAGCCAGGCTTTAAATTTCAGCGCACAAATAGCATGCAAGTACACTCAGTCTGTGGACTCTTTAATTACATGAGAATTACCAACTAGTGGAAGGATAATTACTGAGTAAGGAGTATGTCATTGAAGGATAAATACATGATTATTTCTGTCTTCTGAATGGCAATGCATGGTAATTGCTTTTGGATCTGCTAATTGTAATTACATAGTAATCCATAGGTGCAAATGGTCCTGCATTTACCATTAAACCTTTGATGTTACTATTCAATTAAATACTAGTTACATTAAGGTGGAACCCTGTAACTTGTCATAGGCTAAAAAAGTGTACTGGGCATTGAGTCTGGTCCTTTTGTATAAGGAGGATTTTTTCAAAATCTACACTTCCCTTCCATGCTTTTAAATTCATAGATCATTGACTATCACTAGCTATAGTTTCATCATTTTTTTTTTTTTTTTTGTGACTGAGGGAAGGATTGAGATAGGCTCACTTGGACACAGTTTGACTGGATCAAAAGATATATGAATACTCAGAAGTTTTATCTTTATTAACATGATTGCCATAGCCAGACAAAAGAAATTAAACTGGAACTGAGTCACTTGAATTACAATTGAGTCTTGAGGTACAAAGGTAAAAAGAAGCAGTGAATAGAGCATGAGAACAAATTATTATTATTAAAGAGATTTAGGCTCTAAAAATTTCTAACATAGTAGGCCTGATCGGACTGATGAGAAAGGAGCAATTTGCAGACTTTAGGAGGTTCTCTAATTCTATTAGGCTATTTAAGTACAGCCTAATAAATTACCTCTTTCAATTCAGTAAGTGGTGCCCTACTGACCTCCAAAAACTGAACAGTTTATTTCTTTCTCGCTAAGGTTGATTCTCTTTCTTCTTGGCACAAAAGAGGGAAGCTGTTTGCTTGGTCCCAGCCTTTTTATTCAGTATTGGGACTGAATAGGAAGGAGCATCAATTTCCCCTTTTCCATGAATCCTCTGTTCGTATACCTGTGGCTTCTTCTATTATTAGACCTTTTCTGTCTGGTTTGCAGCTCTGTTTAGAGAAAAGTAAGAGTGAGTATGAAGTACTCTGCTAATTCTGAGAACAGAGTCTCCCACTCAAAGCCCTTTTTGTTATGTATGTCTACAAACTCCTGTGTACCTTGTTGGTGTGGTAGGGTTATAAGGACAGACAATATCCATTGGTCATTGGTCCAGGAGAATCTTGGAGTCCAGGGAAAAAGACTATCTTCATAGCTTGTCCCTTCCAAATCAAAAGAAGAAGATTGACTTTGTCATTTGTATTTCACAATGGATGCAGACTTAGTTTAACATTAATGTCACTATAAATGTTTGTTTTCTATTAAGAAAGCTTTACAAATAGTAGTGAATGATATAACAGATAGAGGGCTGGCCTTGGAATTAGAAGACCTGTATTTAAGCTATCTGTTACATACTTGCTCTGTCAATGGGAACAATTCACTCAAGCTCTCACTGTCCCCAGGAAACTCTCTGGGACTCTAAGTTAAAGAAGAGTTTCAGTTGTTTATCTGTATTACAGGAGAGGGAATCTTGATAGGATTACAGGTACAGACAAAAATAGAATAAATGGTCCTCTAAATTTATGGGGATTCTGAAAATATAGTCTGGCTGGTCCTTTTGACCAGATCTCTCCTCTTACTCTCACCCTAAATATAACAATGTCCCATTTATCTGAACTTGTTGGAGACTGAAGAATTATCTATGAGCAGACTTTCAGAATAATTGAAACCTACTTTTTAAGGGCAAAAACCTTTAAAACATTTTCATTTATTTTTTGATAGAAGTCTTTGAAAAACATTATTACTTATTTCCCTGACTTCTCAAAAAAGAGTATATTGAACATAATTTAGCCTTTTCTTGAAGATGTAGGGTCATTATACATATCATCTATTGTATTATCCAATGTAGTATAGGGATGCTCAGAGTTGAGTTGGATAGGACTCTACTCAATAGCTCCAGGGTAATATGCTTTTTTGAGTTACATTGTCTGCTTTTCATTGTTTTTTTCTGTCTTCTTGCTGTCAAGTTGTCATTTCTTCCTGCTGTCAGTGTGCTTAGCTCTAGCAGCATTTTCCCCCACCTTCTATTTTGCTGATTTCATTCTATGGTGGTTTGGAATACCAGAGATTGTGAGGAGAAAAGCCTGGGGGGCTCTCCTGTAAGTAAAATACATGAGCTTTAGTGACTTTGTGACTTCTGTTTGGGCTGCTCAGAGGCCCATTTTGCTTCCTTCTGTGTTCTTTGTTGCTTTTCGGAGAGTTTAAGCTCCTGAATGGTACCCTTAGATAAATGAAGTGTTATGTGATACATATCCCCCCCCCCCCATATAGTCTATTTCTTTGTAAAGGAGCAAAAAATGGATTGGATAGGGGCAGTATTGATGATATATATATGTATGTATTTATAAATACATATATAAGTTTATCTTTTTTTTTTTTTTTTTTTTTTTTTTTTTTTTTTTTTTTGCTGTTGTTGTTCTGGTAGTTTAACTTTGAAGATATTTGCAAGCCTAATGGTAACAAAAGAAATGTATTCTAGCTTAATGATCTGGAAGACTGAAGTGCCATTGTGTATTATTAGAGGATAATGTAATAAAATCAATTTCATCAGTGTCCTCAAGATTCAGTGATTATTCAATGATTTTCCTACCTGAGCATGTCAAAGTATTTGGCTGAAATTCTTAGTGAAGTTGATTAGCCATCTTTGAGAAGCTATCAAGTTGATAGCAGTTAAATGAATCAATGATAAAGGTCCTCAACCTTGATATCATAGCCATTGTAGAGTCTTATAATTTGAACATCCAGGGACATATCAGGAGGAATCCAGTTGTTACAGAAGAAACTAAAGCATAATTGAAACTGACAAATGATCAACTGGAGATTGTGGAAAACATTATGTAGAAAGCCATCTGGTTCAGGGGCTGCATAAAGTATAAGATTTTAAATAAATTTAAAGTTGTCAGTAGAAAAGATGTGTATATTTAAACATCTGGCCTTAGAAAACTGAGAAAAGTTGTTGTAGGCATTTTGCAGTACTTCTTACCTATGATAGTTCATTGATTTTCAGACCAAAAATGACTTAAAAGTCATTTTGCAAACTAAATGGTAGATCTGTATGTAGCAATATTATAGAAAAGATGGATGGTCTCCTACTAGTCTGGCACTGTGGATAGAACATTGGGCTTGAGATCGCAAGAAGAAATGAGTTAAAACCTTGTTCTAGATAGTTAACTGGCCATGTGATCCTTGGCAAACCTAGGGATAATAGCACCAACTTCAAAGTAGTTGTGAGATTTAAATGAGATATAATATGTAAAGTGATTTGAACACTTTAAAACCCTTTACAAATGCTAGCTATTTTTGAGACATAAGTAAGTACACATAGGAATCATATAACAACGTTAGGATTATCTCTGGAAAGAAAAGACAATGATTGATTATATTATGTCAATTATGTTTTTATTCATAAGCTTTGAAAAAAAACCCTAAGATTCTTCTAGGTCCACAATTTTAAAAAAACTAAGAGACTCCAATGTGTTGCTTAGATCCCATAGGAAAGATTTACAGAAAGACATGGATTGTAATTACACAGGATGAGAAAATGTGGATGGTTGGGATCTGTGTCAGTTGAGATCATGTTAATTAGACAACAGATCTATCAATGAAAAAGTGGGGCATATGTTCAAGTTCACTTTGTAAAAAAAATAATTATCTTTTCATGTGTCTTCTCTAAGTTGTTGAAGATGATCAACTTACATGGCATACTGAAAAAATAAATCATTAGAATTATTTACATAATATTTTTATGTTCAATGGATAGGTGGTACAGTAAATAGAACAGCAGACCTGGAATTAGAAAATTTTTAATTTAAATCTGACTTCAAATACTTATTAACTGTGTGATCCTGGGCAAGTTATTTAAATCCTATTTGCCTTAGCTCCTAATCTGTAAAATGAAAAAGGAAACAGCAAATCATTCCAGAAAGAAAAGCCAAAAAAACTCATGAACAAAGCCTAAGAGGTCATTTAAAATCAGACATGACTACTAACTGAACAACAAGTGGTCAAATGCATTTTTTCTTTGTGGGGGATTTTTTTTCCTATTTTTAAAATGTGTATCCCTAGTGCAGTGCTTGGCACATAGGCCCTTATTAAATGCCCATTGGATTAAATTGACTTGAGTCCAGATCAATTGTTAACATTTAGCATCCAGTTGATGTAGATCCAGAAATGATGGGATTCTATTAATTCTCTTAGTGAAAATTCAAATGCAAATAAAGCATCTCTTTGGGTCATTTCCTTGACTGCTTTAGCTAATTGTATTTCACCATGATTTCTCTCTGGAAAGCATATAAGAGATAGTGAGTGTTTCAATTATGACTGCTAAAAAATCCAGGAATTTTTGAGTAAAAGCAAGTTTATTTGTACCTAGAACTATTGCTCTACTTTAGTGGGGCTTTAAACAGAAGGGATTACATCTTGATAATGTTGACTACAGTGTCCTGGCAACATCATGTACTTATTAAGTGGAGATGATGGTGGACATTCTGGACCTAGTTAGGTCCATTTTCATTTTTTTAAAATAACTTTTTATTGGCAGAATCCATGATCCATTTTCATTTTGCCAATTAATTTTTAGGTCAAGATTCAGACTTTTAAGAAGAAAAAATATATCTGTAATAGGTATTTCTAAATTCAAAAGATATTGCATCCACATGATTTACCCCATCAGTTTATATAATCAAAGCCCAAAATTCAACAATAATGAGAGGTTCTGCAAGCACTGTGTATAATTGCTCTGCAGAAGACAAACTACATGTGTAATCACTATGACAGGGCCCATAGGTTGCACATCTATCACCTACATCATCTTCTATTCAAAAAAGCAACACTCAAAGAATAAAAGTAATACTGTCAGGGGAGCAATGTCTTCAATTATGAAGAATAATTACGAAGGAAATGAAAAAGACTTGAGGCATTTTCTCCCAGTCACATTCTTCACTTTGGCCAAAGTTTGACAGTGGGATGGAGGCAATAGAAATGAATGCATTGAAGAATCAGCTATGTCTCCTGCTATGTTCCTCATGTCTCTGTGAAAGCTAATATCTCAGTTTAGCTTTGTCTTGGACACCAGTCTGAGTCAGTTATTTTATAACAGAATATCAACTAGTTCTATTTGACTTCACCAGGGAGAAGGCTCCCAGTGGATCATAACCTTTTATGAAGACCAACAGGAACCAGTGACTGAAACCCATGACCCTACGGGCACAACTGATATAGTGGTTAGGAAAATGATAGTGGGTAGTGTAGTGCTTCAGGCATTATTGCCACAACACAATTCTGTCTAGTTTCATTCTTTCTAGACAGGAAGTACTAGTGAACTTGGCAATCAGAAATGTAGAGAAAATACACAATATGGAACTTTTAGCACATTATTTTAGTACCATCTGAGTTGCTCCTTTGGTAGATATTTGCTTGCTGAGCTGAGTGTAAGTGTGTGTTCATGCAACGACATGAGTGTACTGCCCTTATGACCAACTGATCAGTGGGCTTCCCCTCTCTTAGGCCTCTAGCTCACCAACTGGGTAAATAATCATTGATCAATGAACTGAGCTAAACAGTGTTAAGTGCTCAGGATCACATAGTTAGAAAGTGTCTTAGGCCAGATTTGAACTCATGTTTTCCTGATTCAAGATCCAGTGCTCTCTATATTATCTGCCTTTATATTGCTACTTATGGAGTCACCAATCACTTTCGGCTACCCTAGTGGTCACCCATTGACCATAGTCACTTTAAAATAATATACAGCTTGGATATCTCATGGTACTTGTACTCAGAACTCCCAGCATATTATGGAGATTAGGAGGGTTTGAGGAATATAATTTCTGAGTAATTTAATCACTTTATTAATAAGGCCAATATATTTATTAATAAAATGGCTCTTAGACTAAAGATTATCATGGTAGCAGGCTGATGGTTTCATGTACCCTTCAAAGAGAAAGTGTTCCCCAGGATGTGAATCAACTCTGATTGGTTAAAAAGTAATGAGAATGAACATTACAGTGAGGAACAGAGAGTGACATCTTATCACTCTTGGAGAGAGAGACTATCCCTATACCCAGACTACTCCTAGCTTTGGGCAAGCTATTAAAAAAATTATGCCACACTCAAAAATCTAAACAGAATACAGTAGCTACTTCACCTTGGTAGAGTTTGAACAAAAAAGTTAGTCCAATTTCATTATGAGCAAGAGTTAAGAAATTGAAAATTTTATAATCAGGATAGAAAAAGGGGGAAATGCTGAATGTCTCCAAATCATTGGTTATTAAAAATAATTTTTTGCAGTGTTATAGGTGGAGGGAAAATAAGAAAGCACCAGTTTTCTTTTAGGTTTCTAGGCCAACTCCCTAGCTTTCATCTTTTTAGATCAGTTTTGATAATATGAGTGGTGGTTGCTAGGTGTCACAAGGGACTGAAGAAAAGTCAAACTAAAGAATTCCCCCATCTTATACTGCTTCACAGTATACTAGAAGTTACTATAAACATTTCATCTACTGGTCTTTAGAATCTACATGGATCTAAACTGGACCTCATATGTATTTTTGACAATATATTATGAACCAGTTTATTTCAGCAGAATTTGAAGGTTTTTTAAACCTTTCTATTTATGGATTGATTTCATTGCTCCTCTTTGATTTGCCTTAAACATTGGTTTAATTTTTATATAAGGTTCCCCATCTCCCTTAGGGTGGACATCTACTTATTAAAAAAAAAAAGTAATGTTAAAAATATTTCTAGAACATTTTTTCTGATGTGGAAATATAGCTTTGACTTTCTCTTTATTTCTTTTTAGGAAATAATTATCAGTAATATAGCCAAACATATTAAAAAAGGGAAAGTTCTTTTTCTTGCAATTGAGTGGGAAGGAAGGGAGGAAAAACACATTTTAATAAATGCACTTAATAGTGCTAACTTACATGCCAGATACTAGGCTAAGTTCTTTACAAATGCTATCTAATTTGAGGCTCACAATAACTTTGGGAATAGGTGCTATTATTATCTTCATTTTACAGTTGAGGAAACAGGTACACAGAGAGGCAAATTGACTAGTGTTACACAGCTAATAAATGTGTAAGGCTGAATTTGAATTTAAAGACTTGAAAATTGAAAGACTCCTGGTCTGACATTCTAAGTAAATTTAACTTAAATTTTAAAAAATCACTTCAAAAATGAAAAGTTCAATTATTTTAACTCTTTTCTCTTTTAAATTATTGTTTTAGATTTTTTTTCCATGGGAAAAAACAATACAGAGGCAATGCATTGTGAAAACATGCTGGACCTGATGTCATGAGAATTTGGGATCAAATCCTCATATTACTATTTACTAGTTCTGAGACTGAACAAATCATTTAATTTACCCAATCTTTACTTTCCTAATCTATAGAAAGGGAGCAGTGATCTTTTAGAACAGGATTACTGTAAACCTCACCAGAAATAATGTATGGATAGAATGCTATGCCTTAATTCCTTATTCCCTCTCACTCCCAATCAAATCTCTCTCCAATATCCTTAACATCTCCCAGGAATACTCTTTTCTCTCCTTTGACACTGCTACTATCTTGTTATAGGATATCACCTCATGCCTGGATCACTGGATCACTGCTGACTGCTTTGTTTGCCACAAGTCTCTCCCCATTCTGGTCTATTCAAGCTACCAAAGCCATCTTCCTAAAAAGCAAGTCTGATCATGTCACTTCTCTACCCAATAAATTTAGTTGGTTCCCTATCACCTTCAGGATCAAATATTAAATTCTCTATTTGAAATTAAATGTCCATCATCTAGTTCGCTCCTAGCTTTTCACTCACCTTTACCTTGAGATTCTCCATGTGTGCCTAAATCCAATGGCAATGGCTTCCTTGCTCTTCCTTCTACAAGAAACTCTATTTCCCAACTCCACATTTTGACCAACTATCTTCCATGCCAGAAATGATCTCTTTTATCTTTTGCCTCCTGGTTCTTTCAAATCTCAGCTAAAAGCCCACCTTCTACATGAAGCCTTTCCCAATTCTTCTTAATTTTAGTACCTTCTCTCTGTTGGTTGCCTCCAATTTATATTGTCTATCACCCCCTTTTTTATATAATTGTTAGTATATTGTCTCCCTCATTAGAATGAAAAGCTCCCTGAGAGTAGAGGCTATCTAGCTTTTCTTTATGTCTCCATTTTTTAGCTTGGTGCCTAGCCCAGAGTAGATTCATAATACAAGTTTATTAACTGATTGTGTTACATACAAAAAACACTTTGTAAACCTTGAAGTATGTATTACTATTCTGAAAGATAGTGGGTAAAATCTCCATTAAAACATCAAAATTATGACTTTGCTCATTTTGTTTTTCATTGAAGCTCTGAAAAAAAAATTATCAATTGCTCCAAACCACAAAATACCATATTCAAAAAAAAATCCATTATGGGAAAACACTGTCTGACTTCAGGTTTGACTTCTATTAAATAAATTTAATATATATTTCCTCATCCTATAGTAAAAGCTCCTAGAATGGAGGGCAGGAAGCTGACACTCTTTCAAACTTTATTGCAACCTTTATATTTTTTTGAGTATGAATCCAGTTCCATGGGTATACAATCTATTGTTTTAGGAGTACAACATATATTTTGAAAAGTTATTATTTCATATAAGAAAGGGTTATAAGGTATTTTATTATACTTCAGTACTTATTTTAGAATTTCCTGGATTAGAATATCATATCAAATAGTCTTGGATAAATTATGTCACTTTTAATATCTAGCCAAAGTTTTGAGCTTTTAGATTACTCAACTTTTAAACTAACCAGTCCATTAAATTTGGGAATATATGTAGACACATATTGCATTGCTATTGCTAAAAAACAACAACAACAACAACAAAAACAAATGAAATATAGGGTTGCTATATTTTCCTGAAATATTGTAGTTGAGAAGTAGAAATTTAGATTTAGTATTTACCATTAATATATATGTTCTTTCATTTCACGACTATTCATTTTTTTTTATGCCCTATCATAGTACCTTGCAGAGAGTAGAGGTTAAGTTCTTGTTCAGTGAATGAGTCTGTATGTTTAGGTGAAATATAGTTATTCTAGTAAATAATGTTTCATGATTTCAGTTCAGTTATCTTTATTTCTAACATGTTTTCTTATTTATGCTTAATTGAACAAAATTAAACAATGCTTAATTAAAAATATAGCCCAAAGGAAAATGAATATAGTCTCCATAGTATAAATTTAAATCTAAGTCCTTAGAGTTTAATTTTCTGATATTGTTGTTATTTTGTGAAAGATGCTAATGTTTTTAATGGATAATATAGAATTGGTAACTTCTCCAGTAACATTTTTTCTTCTGTTTTTCCTTTAGTGTGATCGTTGTTTGCCCCTTTATAATGATAAGCCCTTTCATCAAGGTGACCAAATTCATGCTTTTAATTGTAAACCTTGTCAATGCAACAACCATTCAAAAAGCTGCCATTATGATGTGACAATAGACCCTTTTCCTGATAAATACCATCAAGGTGGGGGAGGAGTTTGTGAGAACTGTCAGCATAATACTACAGGTAACTAGCAATTTGATTGGATCATTTCATTTGTTTTTTATTAGATACATAATAATAAGGATAATTTCAAATTATATGGTTTGGCACATGGAAAAACAATGTCTGTATTGTCAGGTTTGACCTGTCTCTCTAAAGCAGAGTAAGTAGATTGTTAGAAGGTCAAACTACTGCTTGACTCCTTGCCTTTACTGAAAAAAAATGCAATATAAAAGATCACCCTTCTGGTCCCCAAGTGACTAATCAGTTCTGATATTTTCATCCTGAATTATCATATATACCTGACATTATTTTGCCCTTTAATGTTTACAAAGCACTTTCCCTATATTATCTCATTAGATCCACATACCACTGTGATATAGGGGTTGTTATTGTCTCCTTTTTACAGATAAAGAAATTGAGGTTAAGAGTTTTAGTAACTTGCCCAGGGTTGTGAAGCTAATAAGTGACTGAGCAGGATATAAATTTAGGGTTTCTCAACTTCCAGTTCAGTATTCCATTCAGTAATGCACTAATCCCTGGCAACCCATAATCATAAAGTTTAACCAAAAATCATGAAAACTAAAATTTGTTTACTTTGTTTTTGCTTTCCACTATATGTTCTATTTTTCATGAAGTTATGTTTAAGCATTTATTAAAAACTGGAATTTGGCTTACAGAGTAGTAAGGTGGGGGAAGGGGGGCATGTCCTTCAAAACAGTTAATTTAATGCAAAAGTTAAAGACATCAAATAGCCTAAAACTCTGTTTTTGTCATTGAGAATTTATTTAAAATGTCAACAGTTCTTAAAGAATAAAAATAGTTGGATTTCTCAAATTGTTTGGTAGAGCTCAACAATTCAGTGTAAATATATGTATCATATCTGTTCAAGCAACTATTCCAGGTGATAGGGACATATGAAAAAATATCCACCTTTGCTGAGAAATTGACAAGGAAAGCCCTCTCTGACTGATGAAATTGAATATAACAAGTGTCTTTTGATGCAATTTGTTGCTCAGTGATAACCTAGTAATTATATACGTGTGTGTGTGTGTGTGTATGTGTGTGTGTTTGTGTATGTGTGTATTGCTCTGGAGATAAGATATACAACAATAAGATATTTGAATCTTTCTTAAATAGTCTTCAAAGAAACTTATATGATAATCTGTATATGTGCAAAAACACTTTCCCTGGTCTTCAAAGGACAAATAGCTAATGTCATACAAATATCTTAAATATGTCTTAATTTTAAAATTGACTGTGAAGATAGTGTTTCTTTAGGGGATGCTTGTTATTTTAAGTCTTTTTCCAAAGTTAGGTTTTCTTCAGAGTAAGGTTGTTCACTTTTTAATGTTGGGCTAAGGATGGCAATATGTATGGATAAATTGGAGAAATGTCTTACTTTAGGCTTCAGTGTGAGTAATGCTACTGATTTGAATGACCTTTCATAAGTCTTTGAAACTTTCATTCTTTTTTCCCCTTCATTTTGTAAAATGGTGACAGCATCCTACAGGGAAATGATGAAGTGATGAGTACTAATTAACAACTTGTAAATCAACAGAATATCCTTGAATACCAAGACATATCAGAGTAGTACAAGGAAATGAAAACTATGATTCACTAAAGTGTATTTTGTTGATGCTCTAAGCAGTATACAATAGCTTTCCACTTATAAAATTATATTTTATGTTAATGCCTGCCTCTTTTCACAAAAAGATCCATTTCTGGGGGAAAATACTTTTAGATGTAAGACTTAAGCCTATACTTCATGTTAAGAACCAGAACTTCATATGCTACTATATATGCTATATAATTCCCATATTTCATATAGATTATATGACTGGCACCAAAAATTGAGAAAAGTTTTAAGTTCAAAGCTAACTCTTTCAAAAGGTATAGACATTCACAAAGCAGAGCTTTTATAGAAGTGTGGTATTATATAACAGATGGAAGTTTAATGAAGTAAAACACAGTTTGTAACAGGTTCATTGTTTCATATGCTCTGGATCACTAAATTGGCAGGTAGAGATGAAAGGTGCATTAAAATGGACGTCCTGAAAATTATAGAATTCTCTCAAAGGAATAGAGTCTTTAATTTTGAATTATGCAGCTGATATTAATGAATTGGAAGCCATAATGCATAACCTTTCCTTGATGCAGGAAGAAACTGTGAGATGTGTAAGGATTACCTTTTCCGACAAGTGGGTGCTGATCCATCAGCCAAAGATATTTGCAAACCTTGTGATTGTTATGAAGTTGGCACAAAAAATGGCAGCCTCCTTTGTGATCAGGTTAGTATCTCTAGTATTGATCATAAGGAATTACTCTGTGGCAAATAGTTTGGAAGAACTTTATACCACAGGATAGATATCATATGTCTATGCTAGGAGAATTTGGAATTTCAAAGTAATAACTGTTTAGAAAGTTTCTAAAAGCAACCTTTCTGATTATGAAATTTGGGGCTAAATGTTTTTTATACGGTAGAAATGTACATGGTGTCTTTGGTAGGCTAAAGCAGGAGTTGTTAACCTAGGTTGAGCAATGCTTTAAAATGCAAATCTATCACTGATAGATTTTAAGGAAGTCTGTGAACTTAAAACTTTCATCATTTTCTTAAGTATATTTTATCATAATTGATTTTCTTTGTAATCCAGTATATTTTTAATGCATTTAAAATTATTTTGAAAAGTCAATCATACGTGTCATCAGACTGTCAAAAGAAGAGCACGACAGTGTATCTCCCCTCTTTTTATAATAAATTTTGTTGCTATATTTTATTTTTGCAAAACTTTGTATCACTTCCCCTTCTATTCCTTTTTCTTCCCCTTCTAAGTTATTCTTTGTTAATAATAAAAACAAAATTTTAAATGAGCAAGAAATTCTGCAAAACCAATTTAATACATTGAAAAATTCAGATGTCTTATACTCACAGACACCCACATTTGCAAAAGAATAAAATAAAATATCATCTCACTCTCTTCTTAGGGGCCCAACTTGGTCTTTTTTTTAATATATAGCTTTTTATTTTCAAAACTATATGCAAAAATAGTTTTCAATATTCATCCTTGCAAAATCTTATGTTCCAAATTTTTCTCCCTTTTTCCCCATCCTAGACAGCAAATAATATAATATGTTAAACATGCAATTCTTCTAAACTTATTTCCAAATTTAATATGCTGCACAAGGAAAATCAGATCAAAAGTGGAAAAATAAGAAAGAAAAAAAAATAAGCAAGAAAGCAATAAAAACAAAACAAAAAAGGTAAATATACTATATTGGACCCATATTCAGTCCCCCTAGTCTTCTCTCTGAATGTGTATGGCCCTCTTCATCACAAGACTAGTGAAACTAGCCTGAACACCTCATTGTTGAAAAGAGCCAAGTCCATCACATTATATATATCTTGTTGCTGTATACTAAGTTTTCTTGGTTCTACTCATTTCACTTAACATTAGTTCATGTAAGTCTCTCCATGCCTTTCTGAAATCAGCCTGCTGATCATTTCTTATAAAACAATAATATTTGATTACATTCATATACCATAAGTTATTCAGCCATTCCCCAACTAATGGGCATCCACTCAGTTTCCAGTTTCTTGCCACTACAAAAAGGGGCTGCCACAAACATTTTGCACATATGAGTCTCTTTCCATCCTTTATGATTTTTTTGGGATACAAGCCCAATAGATATATACTGCTGGTTAAAAGGCATGCACAGTTTTATAGCTTTTTGGGTGTAGCTCCAAATTGCTTTCCAAATGGTTGGATCATTCATATGCTATCAACAATGTATTTGTGTCTCAGTTTTTTCACATCCCTTCCAACATTTGTCATTATCTTTTCCTATCTTTTTAGCCAATCTAAGGGGTGTGAAGTAGTACTTCAGAGTTGTCTTAATTTGCATTTCTCTATCAATAATGATTTAGTGCATTTTTTCATATGACATCTTAAGGACTGCTTAGTTTATTCTTCACATCAGGAGCATCTGATGCAAGTTGCTATGTATTTTTCAGGTAGGATCTTGAAAACACTTTGGTGTTTTCTAATAATAACATAATTTAATACAAATAAATATATATAAGTATGAAAATTGTCATGAATAATCTTAAATACAAAAGATGAAATCAATGACCGGATTGAATTTTCAGTAATAAGATATTTACCTGTTAATAACTATGTTCCCTGTAGATGAAAACAACCACATATCAGTATAAAAAAAGATGGAAATATTTCAGCTGCATTATGAAGAAAATAACTATTGGCAACAAATTTTGTACTAATACTTCTAGTAGCACGATTTTATAAAATGTTCCATATAATTCTACTGACTATTATAGTGATAATAGATGATGTATCATATGGAGCACTTGAAAAAAGAAATTAAGAGAAATAATTAGCATTGTTAATTTACAGTGTTCCTGGATTTAAAAACTGAAAAACAAAAGAAAGACAGAGTATAGTCTTACATATAATGATAAAATGTAAGAAATTGGGAAGAGGGCTAATCGTGGAGTCAACAGATCATGGTTTAAATATCACCTTTCCCATTTAACATCTCTAAACTTGAACAAATCATATTAATTATTTGGACCTCAGTTTCATATTATTAAAATGAGGTAATTGGACTAAATGATCTCTATGATACGTTACATTTTTAAATCTACAATCCTATATGTTACACCATTAAACAGAACAAAATCTAAGCAAGTATTCACAATCAATCCAACTTCAAGGCTGAGCCTGGAATATGTCCTCTTACTCTTAAAAAAAGAGGGGATTTAATACTTTTTCACATAAATAAACTTTTTAGGTAGGACCTTGTCTAACATGTGACTAAAATTAGGTATGATGTTTAGTGACTCTGTTGGTTTTGATTTGGGGTATTTTTTCCAACTACTCTGAAGCCAAATTTTTATTGTTTCCCACTAAAAGCTCTTATTGTTTTGTCTTTCTAGTTGTGTCTCTAATATTTCAAAGAGATTTTGCCACATATTAAGAATAATGTACTTTTAAATTCATCCATTCATAATAATGACAAAAACTTTGCTCTTATATGCTGATGAGTCATAGTAACAGATACAAAAATACCAGATAATTGGAGAATGTTTTAATTCCAACTCATGTTAGGATTGCAGGGCAATAATTTGCCCTAAAGCATAAATAAATTATATGATTTCAGTTTTTCACATTTGGAACAGATCATAGAGGTCATACAATTCAACCTATAACTAAAAAAAATATATCTTTATGATGTTTCTGGGGAAAAGATATTCAGCCTGAGACATTTGCTTCCACATTTAGACAGCTTTAATTTGGAAATTTTTCCTTATATCAAGTCAACATTTGCTTCTTTCTAACTTCCATCAATTTCTTTTAGTTCTGCTTTTTGGAGGAAAACACTGTTGTTCATTCTTTTAAACTCTTTGTGACTCCATGGGCTTATCCATGGTATTTTCTTGGCAGAAATACTGAAGGTTTTGCCATTTTCCTTCTTCAGTATGTGCTCATCTTACAGATGAGGAATTGAGGCAAAAGGGGTTAAGTAACTTGTCCAGGGGAATACAGTATTTGAGGTTGGATTTGAATGCAGATCTCCTGACTCTAGGCTCGATTATCTGTCTAGCTGCCCTTGTAGTCAAATATAGCAAGTCCAATTCCTTTTTCATATAACAGTGGAAACATCATCTCTGGAATTGGAGGGCTTTTATTGAAATCTTTCCTCTGACGCTAACTGTGCTGTTTGACATTGGACTTCTGTGGTCCTTAATTTCTTCATTTAATAAATCAGGGGTTGAACTACATAGCCTCTGAGGTCCTGGGAAGTCCATTTCTTATCTATATTTCTGATTTCTATGATTCTTCAAATTTTTGAAGAGAATCTTCATATCATACACCCCTCCCAAATATTTTCTTTTCTAGACTAAATATTTCTGGTACTGTCAACCGATCTTCATATGGAATCAACCTGAAACTAAAAATGCATTATAAAAATGCATATATATTATTAAAATGATCTTACAAAGGTTAAGGAACTTGGCAAGATCGGAGATAGGAAGTGGTAGACCCAGGATTTGAACAAGGAGCCTCTGATTCAAGGCTTCAAATCTTTTGTCCAACACTGGAAAATGTTGAAGAAGAATGTGTTTGATATGATGTAACTAGGATTCCTATCTTGCATGAAAGAATGGATTAAAGGCCCCTTGTGATTCTGTTCTTTTACTTTTCTCAAAACCAGGAGTAGCCAAAAAAAAAAAAAAAAAAAAAAAAAAAAAAAGAAGAAGAAGAAAATGTATAAGATTTTTTTTTGGTTATCATTATTATACCTAAAAATAACACTTTAGTAGGTCAGTGATCTAAACAAAGTTGGTTACTTTCTTTAATCCTAGAGGCTGTGACCCACATAGGTTTAATTGTTTTTAGGCATCATTACTTATAAATCTTTCATCAATGAAACTCAGTGTGCTTACAGGCTTCCTCTTTTAATTCTCCCTGTGTGTCTCTCTCTAACTCTCTGACTCTCTGTCTCTCTTTATCTCTCTCTCACACTTTCTGCCTCTATCTGTCTCTGTCTCTCTCTTCTACATGTACATCTATATAGCCCTTGAGATATCCATCCAGTTATCTTTTGTTTTCCCAACATGATAATTCTTTTTCAATTTTACATGTCCTAGATGTTAAGATTTATGTCATTTTTGGTAAGAAACCATTATTAGCAATATGCTACTTCCCCATAACTATCTTATAACTTATTTTAAAATTTGTTTATAAAAATATTATGTGTTTAAAGTTATTAATTTATAAAATTCATGCTAACAAGCAATAAGCATTTTTTCCAGTTAAATAACTTTTCCTCATTGAGGATCAAACCCTTTTTGAAAGAAATGTGTGATGTTTATATCATTTGAAGTCACTGAAGTGAGAAGACTTGGCAAGAGGCTGACATGAGAGAAGCTAGCTATCCCTATAATGTCCCTATTCCTAAATTCTTGCATTTGGAGACTTGGGCTGGAATTTCCTCTTTGGGTGAAATCTGGAACCAGTGTTCTCAGTTGAGGTATTTCTTTGCTCCCAGTGAGAGAGCTCCTGCACTCTGTGTTATCTAATATGTTGTTCAGTCTTTTTAGTTGTGTTTAATTCTCTATTATACCATTTTGTGGGTTTCTTGATAAAGATACCAGTGTGGTTTGCCACTTCCTTCTTTAGTTTTCTTTGCAAATAAAGAACTGAAGCATGTCAGGTTGAGTAATGACTTGTTCAGAGTCATAGAGCTAGTAAGTAAGTGTCTGAGACCAGATTCAAACTCTTGAAGATGGGTCTTCCTGAGTCTAAGTCCAACACCCTATCCACTGAACCACATAACTGCCCATTGTCTAGTTTATATTATTCTCTGTACACTTTGATTTCTGTTTTACTATTGATTTGGATAAATATGTTTCTTTGGTACTTGCTATGTGTGTTTGTCACAGAACTAATATTTACTGGGAAAGAAGTTGAGCCTTGTATATAAAAGTTGGGGTTTCCCTTTTACCATTAATAAATATGATCAGAAATATAGCTTGAAACAAAAAAACTTGAACTAGAAAAACAATATTTAAGGAAAACGGATTTCTAGCCCAGTATCCCATCTCTTTAAGGAGAGCAGATCAGCAAAACTTCTGAACTCAATCTGCTGCTTCCTCTCCTTGTAGGAAATACAGTTGCCCTTAGAGAAAAATGAAGGAAGAAGAGGCTAGAGATGTTAATTATTCCTCCTTTAAAGGCACATAATGGTATTCCTATGCTACATGAAGGATGGATAGCTTTACTATATATGTATGTTACTATTCAGTCATTTTTTCTTCACTTATGTCTGACTCTTCATTATCCTATTTAAGGTTTCTTGGCAAAGATTCTGAAATGGTTTGCCATTTCCTTCTTGAGCTCATTTTGTGGATTAGGAAACAGAGGTGAACAGGGATAAACAATTTACCTAGCATCACACAGTTATTAAGTATCTGAAGTCATATTCAAACTTGGGTCTTTCTGACTAGATTTGACACTTTATTCTTTATATAACCTAATTGGCCCCTACATTTGTATATACATTTTTGTGTATAATGACCACTGAACAAACCAAGATTTTTTTTCTTTGGCGAGAGACAATGTGTTATTTCATTTTCTGGGAGAATACAATAACAACCTTGTGTGTAAGGTTAGAACCAGTATTGGACCTGGATTGTTGAAAGAATGTTTAACTGTTGATTCAATATAAATTGGTTGCAGATCGATCATTTTTACCTTTACATTGATACCATTCATTTCTTTTTTTTTCAATAGCTTTTTATTTACAAATTATATGCATGGGTAATTTTACAGCATTGTTCCAATTTTCCCCCTCCTTTTCCCTCATCCCCTCTCCTAGATGGCAGGATGACCAGTAGATGTTAAATATATTAAAGTATAAATTAAATACAAAATAAGTACACATGACCAAACTGTTATTTTGCTGTACAAAAAGAATCAGACTCTGAAATATTGTACAATTAGCCTGTGAAGGAAATCCAAAATGCGGGCAGGCAAAAATATAGGGATTGGGAATTCAATGTAATGGTTCTTAATCATCTCCCAGAGTTCTTTCCCTGAGCATAGCTGATTCAGTTCATTACTGCTGGAATTGATTTGGTTCATCTCAGTGCTGAAGATGGCCAGGTCCATCAGAATTGATCATCATGTAGTATTGTTGTTGAAGTATATGATGATCTCTTGGCTCTGCTCATTTCACTAAGCATTAGTTTGTGTAAGTCTCTCCAGGCCTTTCTGAAATTATCCTGTTGGTCATTTCTTACTGAACAATAATATTCCATTATATTCATATACCACAATTTATTCAGCCGTTCTCCAATTGATGGGCATCTACTCAGTTTCCAGTTTCTGGCCACTACAAACAGGGCTGCCACAAACATTTGTGCACATACAGGTCCCTTTCCCTTCTTTAAGATTTCTTTGGGATATAAGCCAGTAATAACACTGCTGGATCAGAGGGTATGCCCAGTTTGATAACTTTTTGAGCATAGTTCCACATTGCTCTCCAGAATGGTTGGATGTATTTACAATTCCACCAACAATGTATTAGTGTCCCTGTTTTCCCACATACCCTCCAATGTTCCGCATTATCTTTCTCTGTCATTCTAGCCAGTCTGACAGGTGTGTAGTGGTATCTCAAAGTTGTCTTAATTTGCATTTCTCTGATTAATAATGACTTGGAGCATCTTTTCATATGGCTAGAAATAATTTCAATTTCTTTGTCTGAGAATTGTCTGTTCATATCCTTTGACTGTTTACCAACTGAAGAATGGCTTGATTTCTTATAAATTAGAGTCAATTCTCTTTATATTTTGGAAATGAGTCCTTTATCAGAACCTTTTGACTGTAAAAAATATTTTTCCAGTTTATTGCTTCCCTTCTAATCTTGTCTACATTAGTTTTGTTTGTATAAAAAATTTTCAATTTGATATAATCAAAATTTTCCATTTTGTGGTCAGTAATGATCTCTAGTTCTTCTTTGGTCATAAATTCCTTCCTCTTCCACAGTTCTGAGAGGTAAACTATTTTGTGTTCCTCTGATTTATTTATAATCTCATTCTTTATGCCTAGGTCATGAACTCATTTTGACATTATCTTGGTGTATGGTGTTAAGTGTGGATCGATGCCTAATTTCTGCCATACTAGTTTCCAAATTTCCTAGCATTTTGTCAAATAGATACTATCCATTTCACTGAGAATTTTCTTTACAAAGTTTTTTTTTTTAAATAACAACAACAACAATGTTTTAGAAAGGGAATTCTCATTATGGATTGTATAAATAATCTAGCTGAAAATTTATTCTCTTATTTCAGTTTTTGCATAGTAAAAGTTTTGCAAAGTTAAAATGCAATGATTAGCATTTGGAATTAAGTATCTAGCTTGCCTCAGATATTTAATAGCCTTGTGACCCTGGCAACTCACTTAATCCTGATTGCCTCAGTTTCTCATTTGTAAAATGAATTGGAAAAGGAAATGGCAAACCACTCCCATATTTTTGCTAAGAAAACCACAAATGGGATCATGAAGAGCTGGACATGACTGGAAAAGACTAAACATATTTGTAATCAAAACATTTGGGTATAAATCCTGGCTCTGCTACCAGAGTGAACTTGGGAAAATTGTTTCTCTGTGTTCTGTTTTCCTTTCTGGCACAATGGAGTTGAATAAATAATCTCTAAGATCTCTTCCCTCTAAAGTCTATAATATCCTTCTTTCTTAGGCCCTAATGATGCCATTTCTCTAAGGTGAATGAGAAAATTTCTGTGCAATTGTCTTCGTGATTGATTATCAGGAAGTAAGTTCTCGGCCTTTTTTAATTGTGAGAACCTTTTCTGCCATGAAAAAAAATATAAAGACCAGAGTTAAATGTGTTTTTCTGATGCCAAATAGTTGGAAATACTTGCCTTTATACAATCCAATATATGCTATACTTGAGACAGACAGAAGTATTTACTCTCATTTCCAAAGGGAAAACAGAATAGCTACTAAAAAAGTTGTCAACAGTGTCAGAATTATAAACCGTAAAATCAAATTCAAGGACATTTTAAAAATTCATGCAATTGAAATCTGCAATAATATTGGGAAGCTCACAGGGAAATTAGGCACTAACTCAAGTCCCATTTTGTTATAATAACTTAGGACATAAGCCAGCCCCAAATGGCCTGAGCGCCAGTGTAGCATATTCTGTATTCTGGAAGGGAACTTTTCCTTTGGCAGTCATTGTAGGCAGTTCAATTCTGTCTTACAAGAGTTGGGATGGCTTCCTTCTGCTCCCAGGAGAAGTGTTTTGAGTCTTCTTTATTTGGATGCCAAGCTCATGAGACTAGCAAGAAACACTTAATCCTAAAGTTTGAGTGACAAATGAAAACACAAAGACCTCAAACCTAGAGAAGTGATAGGTCATTATAGGGGGAATTTAGTTTCTAGGTATTGCAGGTTCTGAGAGCCATTCAGAAATTTTGAGGGCTAAATGTGGTCATCTGGGATTTGACCATGTTTTATTTCACTTCTCACTCTCTGATGTTCAGCCAAATGGATTTTATTATTCCTCATTTTTGATCCTCTATCTCTATTCTACAAATGCCTTTGTAATAATTGTTCTTTATACCAGGAGTACATTCTCTACCACTTCTTAATGTAAAATTCTTATAGATCTTTCCCATAATTCCTTTGTGCTCACAGGGTCAATCCCAAGGGTACATCTACCCCAGGTCAGAGGTATTCTGTGAGTTTGTGCTTTAAATTAAGGCTCACAAGCCCTACAATGATAAGGTTGTCTTTAAAAGTTAGCTACTTGACATAAATTCCTTGAAGGTAGTATCTGTTTTGCATTTGTCTTTGTCTCTCTATTACCCCTAGTACAAGGCATAGCATACAAAGAAGGGAGTTAATAAATTACATGCTATTCAATATTCACAAAAAATTCTTAGTGGATGTTTTATAATAATATTTCATTTTGAAATTTCTTTCAGAGCTTAATTTACAATGGATCTACTTTAATTTTAACTATGAATGAAACAAGTAAATACAAAGTTTTATTAAGTATTTTCTATGTGCCAGACACTATGCTAGGTGCTGGAGATATATAGACAAAAAATTAAATAATCCTTAATTTCAATGGACTTACATTCTTCTGGGATGAATTGGATGCTAAATGCATGGAATTACCCACCAGAACATTTGCTCAGATGTATATCTGATTGTTCGAAAAGAACAATCTAAAAGTTCCACTAATCAAGAGAGAACTACTTGAAATTGCTATTTCATGGAGGTCACATTACATTAGAACACTGGAAAGCTTACTAAACTCTGTCCTAGAAGGTAAAGTTCTCAATCTGTGGTATTTAAAACAAACAAACAAACAAACAAACTGGGGAAAATAAAACTGATGAAAACCTGGAGTTCTATTTAGAAATATATAAAGTAAGAGAAATGGTTCGTTGTAACACCTATCAATAGACTGCTGTAGTAGAGCCAGAACAGAAAGCAATGATTAAGATTCATTAAAATATAGATTAATAAGTTGGCTTACTAAGGGGAGAAATGAATTAGATGAGATAGAAAGGCATCAATGAAGGAACTGTTTCCAAGTCTGACCCATGGAAGATGCAATTATAAGGAATAGAGACCCTACTCAGGAAAATTAATCATCCCATCACAATGAAAAATTTCAAGGAAATGTTAAAAACGGTACAGAATATACTTTCTCTGCATAATTTTCTGTAGCTCATCAATGCTTTTGCCATTTGCCTGAAGCTAGAGTAGTTATTTGTCATTAAGTGCCATAGACTTTCCAGAACTACGAGTTTGAATTTCCCAGGAAGAGTATTTTGCCTTTTTTTTTTTTTTTTTGTGGAGGGAGGGAGGGAGATCCTGAATCTCTGAATTCATCATTTTAGCAGGGTTAAGAAGGAACTGCTTTATTTTATCCCTGTCTTTCCTAACTTTCAGTACTCTCCCTTGCAAAGGTGACATACTTAAGGATGTTCTTCAAGACAATGATGGAAGAGACAAAGATAAAACATATGCTCATTTAATCCTATTAACATTTATTCAGTATTTGTGTGTAAGTCAGTATAAGTGTGTTGGGGAAGAAAAGACAAACCTAAAATAGCTCTCCTTCTCCTCCCTCCCCCTCCGTCTTTTAGGGAGCTCAATCTACTTAATGTCTGGGGAAAGAATACCTCAAATGACATATTTACTTACTTTCCTCTTTTTAGGGAATTAAACAATCATTTTCCAGATCCTGAAGCTTAGGAAATTACTATCTGGCAATAATTTAAGCATTTGAAAAGTATGTTAATTTGTTAGGGTCAAGAGAAGACAATGATTAATAATTGTTCTAGTATCTGAGATCCTGAAAGCCAGAAAGAGTTAATGTCTCTCAACTTGAACTCAATTTGTTTTAGATTGCAACTAAGTTTTTGAAATACAACTTATGAATGCTTATAAAATTTAGTAATTTTTTAAAAGTTATAATTATTTTTGATATTATATTTTCAGACGACTACTTCCCTTTAAATCTCATTTCAAATGTAATTTTCATCACTATAATAAATCATACAGACCCAATATCCAGACATTATTTAAGGCATAATTATTAAAATTCATGTTCATTTCCATTATGTTTTAAACCCAGAATGAAATATCTCATCACTACACCTCTCCCCCCCCCCAAAAAAAAAAAAAAAACAGTTAACTTTCTAGGAAGAAAAAAAAGTATATTTCTGTGCAATATTTGTAACAGGACATGGATGATGAAGTTATTCATATTGAAAAAGGTAAGACAAGCTGTGAAATCTTTGATTTTAATAAAGTCAAAACATCATCTTGTTAATATCACTATATTAATTTTTGCTGCAAATTACAATAAGACCACACTGCATAGTTGTGCCATTCAAATGACATTTATGAAATGCTCTAATTTAACACAACGACATATATTACATGCATCTTTTACAAGTTATAGCTTGTAATCTCTGAGAGAAATAGACCTAAAACAGCAAAAAATGGATGATGCAATATGAAATTATACCCCTTTGAGAACTAGGATAGCTATAATTGCATTGCTTCCTCTTAAAACCATTCAAGTATGTAACCATTGCTGGGTATAGCAGGAGGTAGGAAACCTCTTTATACTTTTTCTGTTTTGAACATTCAAAGGCTTGAGGATAAATGTATTTCATTCCTCCTACTGCTATATTTGAACAAGCTTCAGAACTTTACCTTTTCACACACTCCTTAGAGATTATGGTGAGGAAGTTTGGAAAACAGTTTCTTAGAAATGTCTTTTTTTAGGGGGGGGGGAGCAACTGTTAAAAAAAAAAAAGTCTTAACAGGCTGAAAAACGACAGGCATTGTAAAAGGGAGGGAATGGCATTTTGGATTTACACCATTGTAGAATCTTTTCTTCTCAAATGAATATTTTGGACAGCTGAGTAAGATGATAAACAGCTGTATCACCAAACACTTATATGGAAGGAAGTATTATGATGAATATTATTCACCTGCTATTCTCCAATTCATGACATTTATATGTGGCAGAAACCACAGCAGATTCATTTATTTATTTTGAAATGGAATGAGCATCATACAAAAGTAGCCTGTTATATTAAACAACTCTTCTCTTTTCTAGAGGGGCCTAGGATGTTTTAGAAAATGAACAGTTGTGCCAGGTCTGAAAATGAAGTGATTCTTAGGCATCAGATCTTAAGAATGAGAAAGCTTCTTGATGGCAGGGATATATATTTATAGTTTTTTCTTTATAGTGACTCTCAGAGGAACAAATAAGTTGATATTTAATAACTCATTTCTTCATGTTTCTGATGAAAATCTTATCTCAGGATTTTGTTAAGTAGCTTTAGAAAATGTAGCAGGTCTTTTAGGAAAGAAATGTAATGATCCAGATGATGTTCTGGTCCCCAGGTGCTGTGCCCTTTAGATGCCAATCAATACATCTCCCGTTGGCCACTGAAACATGCTACTGACCCATGATGAAAGGAAGGAGAGCAATGGAATGTTCTATATGATATGCTTTTTATTTGATGTACACACTGATGGATGGACTCACATAATTACCTAGAATATGTGATGATTAAGTATCTTAAAGTATTCAAAGCTTGTTTGTCATATGAAGGAAATTCATGCCACAGAATGGTAATTAAGCTTGTTTTGTCTTCAGTAGAAATAAGATGGTATTGAGTCCTGGATTTTTAAAGGGAACAATTATATCAAAAATTAATCAGGCCTTTTGATTGTTCCCCTGAAAGCATGAGTACTTGTAGAAGCAGTGAAGTAGTAGAAGTGAAAACTATAACTCTTTTAACATCTGAAATCATCTCTTTCATCCCCAACTTAATTTGACATTAATTATGCTTTTCACCTCTTGTATCTTTAGGCCATTATGTAACCAGCAGCTCATGAGCCATGAGATGTGATTTTCTTGAAATTTATCCTCTAGCTCTGTTTTCAAATGAAGTATTTAATGATTTAATTTTTCCTCACTATAATCCATTCATCCATCTATCTATCTAAATATCTATTTATCATACACACACACATATACACATATGTACATGTCTATATATGTCTACACACATATATGCATATATATATATATATATATATATATATATATATAAAGATATTTTCTATCCCTTTCATTGCACTGGTGCACATAGTGGGCTGGATTTGAACTTAGGTCCTCCTGACTTCAGGGCCAGTACTCTATCCACTGTGTCATCTACTACCTCTAATCCCATCTCTCAAAATAGCTTATTTCAAAAATACAGTTTGTAAAAAAAAAAAAATAGTTTGTTTATATTTATATGTGTACATCTCCTGTAGAATGTAAGTTTCCTAAGAGTAAGTATTAAATTGTTGGATCCAGGAATGGGGACTGTCATCTACTGTTCTCTGAATCCCTAGCATTTAGCACAATGCCTGGCACATAATTATTTACTGACAAGTATTGTTTTGTTTTTGTCTTCATATTCATAGTGCCTAGCACTGTATATGTACTTAAATAACTTGTTGATTGACCATTTTGATATGTTCATTATAGTGTTCTGGACTCACAGCAATCCAAGGGGAAAAAATCCACCTAAGGTTATGAACAAATCCATAAATCTCACAAATTCATATTCATAAAGAAGTAAGAGCAACCATCAGATTAGGCAATATAGTATTAGCTTAAAATGTATTTACTGAATCTTATTGGTAGTGAGTACAGCACCATAATAGTTCATAAGTAGTGATGCCATGAAAACAGAAATATGAAAAACGGAATTACCATGCAAGCAAATTTTTTTCAGAAGACTTATGAAGAGAACATGGTTCAAATATGAAACCCAGATCAAAATCGGTTAGCTAACTGGTAATTATTGAGCATCTTCTGTGTGCAGAACATGTAATTAGGTACTAGAGCTGGCAGCCTTCTTTCTGATTGGAAGACTTGGATTTGGCTAAGACGTCACATTCAGTGTCTTAAACAAGTTTCATCAGCATCACTAGTGAGCCCTACTTAACACTAAATGCTAAGAGCAGAGAAACCCCATGATCTTGGACTGCAGCCAGTTTAGCAGTTGTAGGAGAGATGCCTTCTGTGTGAAGAGGATTGATGACAGTGGGAGACTAAAGCAGCTGCTGTTCAGTGAGTTGGAGCAAGAGGGGGGCTCTACAAGAGGGCAGAATAGAACAACAGAAACTCTTCTTGAGGCAATATGGCATACCTATGGAATAATGAGGAGGAGGAAAAAAACAGCTACTGACAGACCACATCAGCATAGCCTAAGTCAGAGAATAGATGACTCTTCTTAAGGGATGATTTTTTTTAAGAGAAGTGATCACATAGCCCATGAAGAAAAATGTCAGTGCTTCCAAAAGAAACATTCTCTATGAACAGCAGCACATGGAAAATATGGACCATGTACATTCACTGGACAGAGGATTCTGAATATAATGTGTACATTTTTAGTGAGATACTTTTCACTGTACAGGATGTCATAGTAGGGTAATTTTGATGTGTAATTTTCCTCTTAATGAATGAAATAGTAAATGTAACTCATTTATTCTTGTGGCCTGAAATGGCCAGAAGATGACTCTTCACACAGAACTTTACTCTTCACCTTAGCTCTAATGCAACAATTTTTAATTTGATGTCCATGAACTTATTTAAAAATATTTTGATAAGTGTATTTTAATAAAATTGGTTTCTTTTGTAAATCATATGTATTTGAATTTATACATTCAAAAACATGCTGGAAAAGTGTCCTTAGGTTTCACCAGACTTCAAAATATATCCCCAAATGGTAAGAATCTGCCTTGAAGGATGGCTAAAATCTGACTGGTTAGAGGCAAGAAAAATGTTTTGTATAATGTTTATCACAATAAGAATTAGAATGCTGTGGGGGCAACTAGTGGTGTACTGGATAGAGCACTAGCCCTGAGGTCAGGAGGACCTGAGTTCAAATTTGATTTCACTTAACACTTTCTGGGTGTATATTCCTGGGAAAGTCACTTAACCCCAATTGCTTCAGGGGAAAAAAAAGGAATAAGAATGGTATGCTAAGGGGATTGGGGGGGGGGGGGAAGCTACCATTAAGGAATATTCAAAAGGTTCACATTGAGGAGTATTAGGAATAAAGTAGGGTTGATGTCAGGATGAAGAATTTGGGTTTGGTTCTGATAGAAAGGGTTGTTGCTGAAAGTTTTGAGGACAAGAGAATGACATAAAAGCTGTAGTGCTCAAGATGTATTGGAAAAGCAATAAAAATTTCTTACCACTCCTGTTTGCCTGCCTTCTTCCCCTCTTCAACTTTAGGAGTTAATTCTTGAGAATCCTGAGAATGAGGAGTGTGTGTGTGTGTGTGTGTGTGTGTGTGTGTGTATTTGTATACATGTGTGTATATACATGCATATGTATTTATATATGGATAGATAAATACATCCACATATCCATATATCTTAGTCTGGAAAAATGGATCCCCACCCTATCCTCATGTTCCAATGATCAAAGTTGATAATACCATACAATAAGAGGGATAACCGTGATTAAGAAAGAGAGTTCACTTGGCCCTTTTTTAGTTTAAGATCAATATGATATGCCAGAAAGAACATAAGAATATGAAATTTTGTCATATGATTTCTTCAAATTACTTATTCTTTCTGTTTTAATTTGGTAAAATGAGGATACTAATATTTCTAGCATTTTATGGAAAGCCATTTCTAAATTCTACATAAAGGTTAAAAAAATCAGCCTTAAGAGTACAAGGTGAGGAAGAAACACTAGACAGAAATCAATTTAAAAAGGAGTGGAGTTTTCAGCCAACTGAAAACTGAATATGAGTCAATAGTATGACTCTATAAACAAAAAAGAGAATGTAATCTTAAATCATTTGGATAGGTATTGTTTTTAGAATGGGCCTTGTACTTGGTGCCCTGGACCTCAGCCTGACTGTGAGTATCTCATGCCATTGGATAGTGAATCATAGAAGTAATGCTTGAAGGGAGTTCTAGTCTAATTACCTCATTTCTCAGAGGAGGAAATTGGGGCTCAGGAAGGCTAATTGACTTGCCCAAGATTAAATAAGTTGTCAACTTCAGAATTCCTGGTCTTCTAATTGGGAAAAAATGTTGACAAGCAGTACAGTATCCAAAAAAGAGTTGGTATGTTGGTAAAGGGACTTAAGACCATGACATATAAGGAGTCTGTTAAAGGAAGTAGGATTATTTAGCCTGGAGAAGAGAACTCTAGCAGTGAGGGAGGATACTATTAATATGGATTAATCTTCCCCTAGGTCCAAGAGAGTTGAATTATCAGTCATAGGTAGGAGTCATAGAGCAGAAGATTGATCTAAGGAAAGCTTCTTGACCATCAGAACTGTTAAAACAACAACAGAATGGGATACTTTAGGTGTTATTGGGTTTCTCCACTCTAGATGTCCTCAAATGAAAGCTGGATATATTGTAAAGGGAAATCCTGACTAGATGAAATCTGAAGTCCCTCCCACTCTTGAAACTGGCTAATTTTGTAATGTTAACAAGTGAAGATATTTTTATGCAAGGAATGGTGCTATGGGAGAGACAAAGGAATAGTCATCAGTGCCCTTGAAAATCTTAATCTAGTCAGAGAAATCAGCCTTTCACATGACAAATGTGAGATTATTAATAATCAGACATTCTATTGTATGGCACAGAATACAGTTCTATAGGATTTTACCTGTAAAGAATGGAGAAATCAGTATAGGCAAAAGTAGATTAGACTTGTGTAAGGAGATTAGAACTTGAAGTTTAGAATTTGCTTGATCAGAAATGGAAGGAAATCATTTTAGATAAGGAGAATAACTTGAACAAAGTGGAATGAACATGTGTATGGAGAGAGTAATGAGAGCATCTTGACTAAAATGGAGGATTTGCAATGTCAAATAATAAGACATAAAAAATTACGACACAAGGAAAGATTAATAGAGATAGGGCTTTGAATGACAAAAGGAAGAACTTGTATTTGATTGATTAGTAAATGAGGAGTCATTGTAAGCATCTGAGCATGGAAATGATTTGGTGATTTTTTTTCCCCCTTAGTGATGGTCAGTCTATTGGATGAATTTAGGAGGTAATTACAAATTAGTTGTAAGTGAAGAATAATGATAAGAGCCTCAACTGAGGTAGTAACTATAAGGAGGAAGAGGAGGAAAGGCAATTCTGGGCATTTTGTGAAAAACTTAATGATTTCTTAAATACAAGGTATGAATGACAGACTACAATCAACTAAAGTTCAGAGCCAAATGACCTGAAATAATAGTATAGGGTCAGATACTATGGTATTTGTGCTAATCGTAAAGAAGAAAATCATGGCCTTCATATTGTTACAAAAGCCAAAAATAATATCTGCTCCACATGTAGACTTGTGTCAGTAATTATTGATTGAATTGTTGATACTCTCTTTAATTCTTTTTCTTTTCCATAGTAAAATAAAGAAATTAGAGTAGATGACTTAAAAGACACTATTGTAATCTTGGGATCCTGCATTTGATATCACTGTACTATGATACAGTTCTGAATCTCACAAGTGACACTGTTTATAGCATTCCATACTTATTCCTTCTTCTGTCTTTATTCATGCTGAGTCTCCTTCTTATGTGCCATAATGTATTCATATTTTATCTATCATTTAGTGCTTCTTTAGATTCCTCTTTCTCCATGCAGCCCATATTGACATATTCTATCATTTGGTTTTGCTTTGAATTTTCTGGACTTTGCCTTGAGGCTTCCTTACTCAGAAACATTAAATCAACTCTTGAGACCTTTTCATCCTTAAACATTATTTACTCTGCTGGTCATTTCTCTCTAATGTGGGTTTTTCTCATGGTCTGCATTAAGTCCAGCCATACTTAATTGTCCTCTCAGCTTTGCTTCTGGCTTTACAGACTTTGAAACTGTCCTCTTCACACAGATATTTTCTCCTTCCTGCAGATAAGCCTGCTTTGTGTACTGTCTCCTTCTATTAAAGTGTAAGCTTTAGGAGGACAGGGTCTATCTTGTTTTTCTTTTTTTTCCCTTCAGTTTGCATCCATAGTGTTTGGTACATAGTAGATGTAAGTTACCTCACAATTAGTTAGTAAATGCTTCTTGTCTTGTTTTCTTGCCTGTGTTACTTTTTTTTTTTTTTTTTTGGCCTTAGCCATGTATTCCATGTATTTATTCATTGTATTTTAATTTAAATGTTTTTATGTGTGCATGTATTTTTCCAATGTGATTCTTATTCTTCCTTTCATTTAGCACATATTTTAATACTTGATATGTCCTAGGCACTATATATAGTGCTGAGTGTAATGCAAAGTAGGAGAGAAGCTGAAGATAACACTGAGTATATAGGTGGAGTGAAGGTTTGTGAAGGTACTTAACTTCCAGACTATAAAATTTGGACTTTATCCAGTAGGCAGCAAGAAATAACTAATAGTTGCTGAGCAAGAAAGTAACATGATTAGGACTCATAAGGAAGATTAATCTTGTATTTAACTGTAGAATGGGTTGAAGAGGGGAATGATTGGAGTCAGGAGGACAGATTTGAAGGTTACAGTAATCGTCAGGGACAGATTTAATAAAAGCCTGAAATAGAGTATTGGTAGTAGGAATGGAAAGTCAATAATAAATTAAAGTGGGAAGGAAAAGGAAGGGAATAGTATTTATTAAGCATGTACTAGGAACTGAGCTAAGAGCTTTACAAATATCTCATTTGATCTTCATAACAAAATGATGAGGTTGATGTTATCACCATTTTACAGTTAATGGACTAAGGCAGACAGAAATTAAGTGAACAATCCAAGGTCACACAGTTAATACATATCTGAGGCTTATTTTGAATGCAAATCTTCTTGACTCCAGACTAGGCACTCTATCCACTGTGTACTAATTACCTGCCCATTGCTGCTCATATATTGCTTTCATATCACTTATGTTACTTGTTAAAATGCTACCCATATCTTAGAGCCAATGTTTAATTTTCATAATAGGTAGCATGAGCATAGATTAGTGATAGAATATATGAATTGGAGACAGTCTGGATTCATATGCTGAATTTATATCATCTATTATCATAGCTATATGATCTTGGACAGCAAATAGAACCTCAAGAGATCAGTGATAGCCTAGTTGATATAGCACTAGTTCTGAAGTAAGGAAAACTTCACTTGAAACCTGGTCTCAAGACATTTACTAGCAATGAAAGTGAAGTCATTTGCTGAGAAGGAGAGAATGCAGTAGCCCATTGTGAGCATGGGCAAGTTACCTGAACTCTGTTGGCCTCAATTTCCACCTGTATAATGAAGAGAATAATAGCACGAGGTGTCATAAGGTTACTGGCTAAGCAGCAAAGTGGATTGAGCAATGGGTTTGGAATGAGGAGGACTCATCTTTGTGAGTTTGAATCTGGTCACAGATATGTATTAGCTGTGTGATTCTAGACAAATCACTTAACTACTTGCCTTAGTTTGCGCATCTGTAAAATGAGCTGGAAAAGGAAATTCCAAACTTTTTCAGCATCCTTGCCAAGAAAAACCCAAAATGAGGTCACAGAGAGTTGGACATAACTGAAACACTTGAACAACAAAAATCTTATAGAGTTGTTGTGAAGATCAAATGAGGTACTTAGCACAGTGCCTGGCACATTGTAGATTTTTTTTTCCTTCTTTCTTTCCTTCCTTCTATATTCTCATCTATTGTGAATGATCCTAATTTGAATGAATGAATAAATGAATGAAGGGATGTAGGAAGGAAGGGGGAAGGGAAACTTGGCTATAGAGTTTCTGTAATAAGAGAAGGATATATGTATTTTGATTATTTTATTCACCCTTTTAAAGGTTTCTTTTATGCCTTGATGGAGATTTATTTTCTGTTAAAACAGTCTTCCAAATGCAATTTAATTTCCGGTACAGACCTACTGTTCCCAATTTTTGAATCTCCTTTCCAGATTCTTGCTTTGTTTGGCAACATCGACATTACCTCATTGGCTTTTAGTGAGTTTTGTGAGAAGATGTAATCTATAGAACATTAGATTTTCCCTACTGCCAGCCAAATGAGTGCTTAGGAAGACATATATTTATATCCCTGCTGTTTTAAAAGTGTGGCTTCACATTACTTAAAATATAATATCTATAATATAGAGAACCTTCTATAAATTTTAACTTTTGCTACTTAATTTATTAATTGTGAAATCATGGTCCATAATTTATCTAAGTACAAAGATCCTGTTCTAGTACATAAGATACAAGCATTATTTGGTGCCTTAAATTCATGAGGAAAGAACTTAGTAGGTAGGAGGGAAAACTAAGAAAGTAAACCATAGTAATTTTATAGAATCTTATAATTCTTTAGTCCATGTATTATGTTCTTAGAAGTAATTTTCAAGAGGAATCTTTATTACAAAATCCATTATATCCTACAGAAATTGGAATGAGATTCTCATATATAATGTGAAAATAGCACATGGGACCTTTGTAGCAAAGAAAAAATAAAAATTTATGGTATGGTAACAAGACAAGATTTGGTAGTCATAGAAAATTTGATAGTTATGTTTATTAAATACCTATTATATGTAATATGCTAAGCATTGGTCATACAAAGATAAAAATGGTGCAAATAAACAACTATAATAAAATTAGAAAATGTCACATATTAAGGTAATACATGTATGACATAAATATATTATGATGCTATTGATAGTATATATGATAAGAATTATACATATTTGTGTATGTTTTTATGTGTGTGTATATATATATATATATATATATATATATTGAGCTTCCTTTTTACTTAATTCCTTCAACTAATGTTAGTTTATAATGGTTTCAGTTGATTTTTCAAGTGTAATACTTTACATTTACTTTTATTAATTTTAATCTTACTTTGATTGGAACATTGTTTTAGCTTATACTTTTTTTTAAAAACATGCTTGAGATTTCATTCTAGTTATTACTTTCAGCCCCCTCCCCCCCCCAGATTTTTGAGCCATCTGCAAATTCCATATAGAAATCTAAGCAATGATTTAAAATTTTAATTTATCAGATAGAGAATTGCAGTAGGCACTGGAGATAATTTAGTCCATTGTTTTCACTTTTACAGATGCAAAAATTGAAATCCTGAGGGGGTTAAATGGCTTGCTAGCTAAATTTTTTATTTGTAGTTTTGAGCTCTATCATGCTTCTCCCAGCAGTTTTTCCCTTTATGCTATCCTACTCCATTCTCTTCCTTTTAGCAGATGACTGTGCCTCCTACTCTAAAGAGAAAAAATCAAGGCCATCCCTTAAATCCTCCCTAATCTTTTATCTACAGATACATTTTCAGATACAGCCTTGCTCATTTCTTCCTTTTCTTCGGTGTCTGAAAGAGCCATTCCTCTTGCAAAGACCAGCCAGTAATTATATCCTCAATGTTACCCCCTTCCTTCACCAGTTAAAGCACACCTCATCATTCCTTCTTTCTTATTTTTCAATTTGTGTTTATCTACTGACTCCTACCTTACTGACTACTAAATAGTCAGGTCCCCAACATTCTTAAAAAATGTTTTGGCTTTGTCCTGTCATCCCTTCAAACTATTGCTACATATCTCTATAATACTTCTGGGCAACTAGTGTCAGCTGCTTTCTCTAATCTTACTCTTTTATTATCCACTCCACAATCAAATTTTTGTGAAATTTCTCTGTTTCTATGATTTCCTAACTGCTAGATCCAATAGCCCTTTCTCAGTTCTTATATTTCTTGATGTCTCTGCAGTATTCAACATTGTCAGTCATCTCCTTCTCCCAGATAATCCCCCCCCTTTTTTTTGAGTCCATGAGATTGTGTTTCTAGTTTTCTTCTTACCTGCATATCCACTCATTTTCTTTCTTTTTCATTCAACACAAATTTGCTGAATGAATATTAAAAATTTAAAACATAAATATAAATAAATCCTAGGCACTAATCTAAGCTATGAGGATATAACCATGAGAAGTAAGCCCCTTCTTTAAAAAACAAACAAACAAACAAACAAAAACAAAAACAAAAACAAAAACAAAAAAACCTAACATTTGAATTGAGGAAGAGAATATATGGGAATGATGGCTTAAAAACTTTTTTTTTCAGTCTGAGAAGTAACAGTATATATGAGGGAAATCATAGGGCAATTAATCTAATTAATTATGGGTGCCTTTAATATTCTGTGCTTAGCTTTTTCTTTATTTCCTCTATTTTTGTTTCTTTCTCTTGGTGATGCCATTTATTACCATGGATTCAATGATTATTTTTATGCAGATGACATCCATATTTTTATATACATCATTAATTTGGCTCCTGAATTCCTGACCCCTGTCATTAGCTGCCTATCAGATATTGCTTGAAGGTCAATTTAGGTGAAAACTTGATGAAGTCTCCTGTGATCTCAGCAGATGTCAGTACTGGTTCTCTTTTTAAGTTGTTTTACTTATCTCTGTACACATTTATCTCCCAGTAGAATTTAAGCACCTTTCTTGTGGAGACTATTTTATTTTTGTCTTTATGTCCCCAAGATCCAGTTCAATGCTATACTTAACCATAGGTGTTTAATAAAATGTATTAAATTAGATTGCATTGCCAAGGTCATTAAATAGTTAAATTACAAAACTGAAATTTTATTTTGAAAGAAATAAGTCATTGGATATTCCCTATTCGTTTCCCCCTCCAAAACTATTGTATTTATAATTGGTGACACACTGATGCAGAAATGTCTAATAGAGCAAAAATGTTGAGACTGGATATATAGGTTTTGTAGCCCTCTTCTTTAGTTCCCATAATTCAGAAAGGAAGTGATTAAGATTGTCAAATAAAGGACTACATAGAGAGAAAACAAAGGAGAAGAGAAATTATGATAGAGCTTTGAGGGGTGCCTGACTTGTGGGAAAGAAGTAGGAAGAGAATCCAGTAAAGGAGATTTATATTTGTTTGTTTTGGCAAAGCAATTGGAGTTAAGTATCTTGTCCAAGTCACACAGCTAAGTGTTAAGCATGTGAGGTCATATTTGAATCTTGATCTTCCTGACTCCAGGGCCGATGCTCTATCCACTGAGCCATTTAACTGCCCAACAAAGGAGATTTTTAAAAAGGTATTAATCAGATCAAACCATTCTAGAGAGCAATTTGGAATTATGTCCAAAGGGTATAAAACATCATACCCTTTGTTCCAGGCATAACACTACTGGTTTGTATCCCAAAGAAATCATAAAAGAGGGGAAAAGAGCTACATGTGCAAAAATGGTTCTAACAGCCCTTTCTGTGGTGGCAAAGAATTGGTTAATGAGTAGATGCTCATCAGTTAGAGAATGGTTGAATAAGTTATGGCATATGAAATCAATGGAATATTATTGTCTATAAAAATGGTGAACAATCTGATTTTAGAAAGGCCTGAAAAGATTTACATAAACTGATTCTGAGTGAAACAAGCAGAAGGAGGAAAACATTATACACAGCAACAGCAAGATTGCATGATGATCAACTATGGCAGAGTTGGTTCCTCTAATAGTTCAGTGATCCAAGGCAATCCAATGAACTTTGGATGGAAAACACCATGTGCACCCAGAGACAGAACTATTAAGACTGAATATAAATCAACACATACAGTGTTCACTTTTCCTCCCTTTTTCTTCTGTTTTTTTTTTTTTTTTCTCTTTTCATCTTTGGTTCTGATTTTCTTTTCCCAACATGAGTCATAAGGAAATGTGTAAAAAATAATGAATGCACATGTATGACCAAAACATATTTTTACATGTAACTGGGGAAAAAAATAACAATAGGGGGAAAATGAGATTATTTAGAAATATAGAAAGAGAAACACAAAAAAGAAGTGTCATAAAATTTAAGGGAAGAGAAGATTACTAAATAAAGAATGGAAATATTGTCCAATGCTATGGAAAGGTCAAGGAGCATGAACACCCAAAAAAAAAACCAAACAAACCCATGCATTTAGCAATTGGAAGGTCATGGGCAAATTGGAAAGAGAAACTTAAGCAAAGTCCTAGAGAAAGAAGCCAGTTTTCAGACACTAAGGTGAATATTGAGCATATGGAAACAGTGAGTGAAGACTTATGAAGATTGAAAAGAAAGAGTAGAAAAAATAGAGCATGATATTTTGAACATTCATTCAAGAAGGGTTGTATGGAAGATACTTCTAGGGAAGTAGTAAGCTTAATATAATTAATATGTCTTTTGGTATATAGAAAAATACATTAGAGAGGATGATTATTGAAGATAAGAGGGAGGAACTGTTGATAGAAGAAGGTGCTAGAGGGGACCTTTGCCCAGTTTCTGAAAAATCCCACTTATTCATAGCTTTGTAGTTATAAAGGACATTAAAAGTTATCTAGTCCAATACTTATTTTTCTAATGGGTAAACTGAAGAATAGAGAGATTAATTAGATATAGGTATCATGACATATATCTGTGACAAGAGTATTAATTGGCAAAGATGAAATTCAAATCCATATGCTTTGACTTGACATTCAGGTGTTCATTTTCATCACATTGCTATGTTCCAAAGAGGTAGTCACCCAGATAACATCTCTGGCAGTTTATTGATGATTATAATTTGAGGGTATGATAATAATCTCTCATGACTTATGTCATGTAGCCCAGTAATGATATCTAAGTATAAGTTGATATTGGCAAACCTTTTTAGTATAGGAAAAAGAGACGGTCTCAGAATGGAAATTTATACTGTGAATATCATTTGAGTTTTTGGAAATGTCCTTTCTACTCATTTGATTTTTCACTATGATTCTTCTACTCTTTTGATCTATTATGAGGTTTCCGGACCCAGCTTTCTCATAATCTTCTGTGTATTTTGTGTCCTTAGAGGGAGTGGATTTTCCTTATGAGCTCTTTTTATCTGTGAGTCTAGGAGGTGGGATGGATTGAGAATCTGTAAGTGGCTATAGAGATGATCTGGTTACTGTTGAAGGGAAAGGTAGATGTTGATCACAAGAACAGGTTGTATGTGAATCTTTTCCCAGGTTTGTGTGCAAGTTTGATCTTTCTGAGATGCAGCATACATTCAACAGTAATGGAAACAATAGGGCTTGTTTCAGATCTTATGACTACTTCAGGATGGTATGGTCAATGATGTTAAATTTGTTTTACATAAAAATAAGAAGAGTAAAACAGTATGGTACAATAGAAAGAGTTCTGCATTTGGAATCAAAATAACTAGGTTCAAATCTCAACCTTATAATTCTGTGTGTTCTTGGGTATAACACTTTACCTTATAAAATCCTAACTCTCTTATTTATGAAATGAATAGGTTATTCTAGATAGTCTTTAAGGTCTCATCCAACTTTAAGTTCTATGTTCCTATATCTAGCATTATGTAGAATATTATGCATCAGGAGTAAACAAAGAATCCAGGATTAAACCATGCTTTTGTATTCCTTGATTTCAAAGTTTCTTTTTCATTCACATAACCCATTAGTATATTTTTTGAGCATACACCCCCCCACTATATGTACATTTACTTATGTAAAGTAAACATGCAAATATTACTATATGAACATATATCTAAAGAAAACATACCACAACTAGAAGCTTAAAAGAATGAGATAAAGATGAAATAAACAGTATTTAAAATAAATTTAATTTTATTAATGCTCTAAAACATTAACAAATTTAAAATGAGATCAATGTGATTGAATATGCCTCATTAAAAATAACAATAACAAAATCTTAGTTTAATACTTTCTGTTACTGTGACTTGGAGATCTGGTTTTACATTCAGTTTTTGGGGTCTTTTATCCTAATTGCTATATTAACCAAAAAAGATATTTCAAAGATTCATACATTTAAATGGAAGAAGCTCATCATTGGCTATCTTTGTTAACTGTTGATACTCATTTTCAATCCCACTCATCAATTTATAAATGCATTTTTGATGAAATTTGGCTAATAAATTTCCATATTTATTTGTCTCATTCAGAGTCTTTGCAAATGATTTCCAAGATATTGCATAGTTGTGTTTTTCACAAATATGTTGAAGACTCACTAAAACTTTCCTTTCAGATTTTTAACCAGGTTCAAAATTTATTTTCTACATTTGTGTGAAACTATAAGAGCTACAAAAGACAACACACTTAATTTTCATTAACAAAAGCTTACTTTGTATTTTTATTTGTTTAAAACTGTTTTTCCATATTTGTCATGTTGTGCAAGAAAAATCAGACCAAAAGGGGAAAAAAATCATGAGAAAGAAAAAGGAGGTAAGCAAACAAAAAACAGATGAAAATGCTTTGTTCCATATTCGGTCTCCAGAACTCTCTTGGTGGATGGGAATGGCATTTTCCGATGTCTTGGATCACTGCATTAAGAAAAGCTAAGTCTATCAAAGCCATTTGTTCTATTTTGTGAGGGCTAATTTAGTTAAAACTAGGTAATATAATGCATAAATCCACTTTCCCAGGCACATACAAACTACTATATTTCTTAAAACTCTGAATGTGAAAGACTGAAGGAGGGTAACTAACATTCTTTTACTTCGTGAAACTTCCATTTTTCCCTCAAGATATGTTGGTATCATATGCTATCCATGACTATCTGATATCTGATGAAGCAGGATGTCAGTATAATTCTACATATTAAATCCTAATAAAGTTGAACACTTTGAAAAAAGATTAAAATATATAAATAGGAAGCATAATATTTTCTTCTAGTACCTCTAATGGATTGTCAAATTTTGTTGTTTTTGTCTTTCATTTCTGAAGATGACCAACATGATATCACTATGTTAGAATCAAGTCACAGTATGTACAATTGTGGCTGATCAGACCAATACAAGCTTGGAATGCTCTGCTACAGGTCAAATGCAAATATTACATATGAACATATGGGGTAGCTTCTCTAATTTTGGATATTTTGCATATCATTTGAGCTAATTCAATTCTGCTTTGCTCAGAGAGCACAGTACCCTCTCTGATGAGGGCACTGGTCCTGTGTTACTGTAATACAATCGATTTTAAAGTTCTTAAGAAATATTTTGAAAGTGTCCTTGCAGTGCTTTTTCTGACCACCTTGTGAGTCTTGCTCTGTGGAAGTTTTCCATTATATATATATATATATTTGGAAATGTCCTTTCTACTCATTTGATTTTTCACTATGATTTTTCTATTCTTTTGATCTATTATGAGGTTTCTGGACCCAGATTTCTCATAATCTTCTGTGTATTTTGTGTCCTTAGAGGGAGTGGATTTTCCTTATGGGCTCTTTTTATCTGTGAGTCTAGGAGGTGGGATGGATTGAGAATCTGTAAGTTGCTATAGAGAAGCTTGCATTTGGCATTCAAAAAATGTGGCCAGCCCAATAAAGTCCTTTCTGCAGTAGAGTTGAAATGCTTAGCAGGATAATTGGAGATAGCCCTGGAGGGAATGGGAGATCTTGGCCTTTTTAAACTAAAATCTTCAACAGGTGTCAATTTGACTGAGGCCTAACTCATTCAGTGATTAAGGCTAATTAGCAATCGAGGCAAAGAATCTTCTCTTTTATCAAGTCCATAAAAAAAAATCTAGAGAGCTCAGTGAAGGCTCCTTATATAGGAGGTCTTCATTTCTCCTTATATAGGTCATGAAGAAAAGACAGTATTTGGTTAGATGGAGAGTGGAAGGCTCTCTATGTGGGAAGCATAGCATCACTGAAGGCCTAAAGGCAGGAATGAATATAATATATTTATGTAACAATGCATGGGAAAATTCAACTTGAATGTATAATTTGGGAAGAGTCATTGTGGATGGAAAGGGAGGCAAAAAAAGACCATATAAAATGAATAGTCTAGTGTTTCCAGGATTTCGCAGCGAAACTAGAGAGTAAATGTTTCCTAATATAAAACTATTCAAGTTGTTTTTAGAATAAGGAAACAGTTAACATTTTAGAGTTCTCTTGAAACTTGGAAAAAGGGCAAGGAAGGAAAAGGAGTTGGTAAAAAAAAGAAATGAAATCCACTTTTCTTTTTATAGGTTCTCTTTACCCCGTGTTGCATGGACTCAGCCACTGTGACATCTTATACATACACACACACATATACACACGCAGTTATATATATATGTGTGTGTGTGTGTGTGTAAATAAAATAGGTATATGTGTATGTATATACATATACACAGATGCATTTACAAATACTGCATTTATTTATTTATGGGGGATCTGACAACAGTGGTTGAAGGTGCTTCCCTTCTTTTATTTCTCTTAACTATACTGAGAGGATAAAATCACATCCTCTCTAGGATTGTAAGGACCATATCCAGAAAATTTTGACCATATTGTGGTTGCACCATCATCAAATACTGTACTGATGGACTTATTCATCATTGCATTGTTTGATGTTTGCTTTATGATGCCACTCTGAACAAGAATATATCTTAATAGATAAACAATGGACATTCAGTTTCCAAGAGTGATACATTCTTTATCTTGTATAGTGACATATTCACTTATTTATTTGCTATAGATGTTCAGTGCATTTAACTAGCAACATATTTTTTGTGAAGACATATTAGTGTTACCTTCTTATATAACTACATAATAAAAAAATCAATCTTCCAAATATTTTTATACCAAATTATCTGTACATTTAAAAACAAGTGATTGAATGTTTTTTTTTTTTTTTTTTTTACATCTGGATGTGAAATACTGTGAAGACACACATATTTTTGGTACCAGTGTTTCATTATACTTTGGACTTTGACAATGACTTTGGAAAGATTGGGGGTAAAGGGTTAGACTTAATCTCAGAATGTGGGTGGGCCACAAGTAGAGACAAATGGAGACTGCATGGCTAAAAAGTATTTGTGTGTGTGTGTGTGTGTGTGTGTGTGTGTGTGTGTGAGAGAGAGAGAGAGAGAGAGAGCGAGAGAGAGAGAGAGTGACAGAGACAGAGAGACAGAGAGAGAAAGAGAGCGAGACAGAGACAGAGAGAACGAGACAGAGACAGAGAGAGAGAGAGAGAAGGAAGTTTCTAGTACAGTAAATTATTTAAACCCACTTTGTGCAGAATCTGATGCTGGACACAATAGGGATGTCTTTCAGCTTTCAGTATCAAAGGACAATGGGAAAATGAAGACTTCAGGACTTGGTGAATCCTGTATCTTTTTGGCTCCATTGAAATTCTCCTATTAGATAAACCTTACATAAGTAAAGGAATGAGTCAACGGATGATGTCAGAATTGGTTGCATTAGAGTAAAATCAGATTTTATTTCAAATGATTATCAATGGCTCATTAAGTAGAAGACATTGTATAAAGTGCTGAGATACAAAGCTAGATGCAACATAGACATTTTTAAAAAGGGTGTTATAATTTAATGAGGGAGGACATATGCAAAAAAACATTAATGCAAGGAAAATACGATAAATGAAAAGGAAAAGTTTAGGAAAAGCATTTAGGGACATAGGAAGACACAGTGTTCACTTTTACTAGAATTACTGAAGAAAGCTTCATGGAAGAAGGAGCCTTGATGTAGGGAAGAACTTCAGACAATGGAAAAGGAAAACATCGTTCTGCTAATTGTTTTACATGATGATAATAATTTGTAAAGGGAATAGCTACCATTACGATAAGGTTTAAGGTTTACAAAGTATTTTTTTTCATAATTGAGGCATTTAGTTCAATTACTATTATCACTCTCATTTTGAAGATGATGAAAATGACGGTCAGAGGCCTTAAATGATTTTCCTGCATCACAACTAGAAAGTGTTACAGCTAAGATTTAAATCCAGGTTTTTTGAACCAAAATTCCAGTGCTCTTCACATGCTTAGCTAAATATCTTGAGTGAATAGAGTACTAGGCCTAGAATCAGGAAGACCAGAGTTTAAATCCAGCCTTATACTTACTAGCTGTGTGATTCTCAGCAAGTCACTTAACTTACTCTACCTTAGCTTGATCTACTGAAGAATGGTGATAATAATTTGCAGGATTCTTATGAGTAAAGGAGATAATCTTTGTAAATATTTAACACAGTACCCCTTTTCTTCTCTCAAGCACCACTGATTGGTCTATTTTTTCATTGAATTGATTGATTTTGACCAAAAAGCTGAGCTCCATCTTGATGTAGTCTACAGAAGTGAAATAAATCATTTTTTTCCTTCTCAAGAAACACTAATTGCTCTATTTTTTTTATCGAATTGATTTATTTTGACCACAAAGCTGAGCCCTATCTTGATGTAGTCTAAACAAGTGAAATAAATTCAAAGTAATTAAATTTGGGCCCAAAGAGAAAGATGAGTCCAGTGACACAGGTATAAAAAGAAAATGATTTGAAAAGATCTGATAAGATACCTGTGTTCAGACACATTAGGATGATAAATTAATAAAGATTAATATTTTAAATATTAATTACTGGGTCTGGAATCAGAAGACCTGAGTTCAAATATGACCTCAGACACTAGCTGTATGACTCTGGGCAATTCTGGGCAAAATGACCATATTTGCCTCAATTTCCTCATCTATAAAATAAATTGTAGAATAAGATGGCAAACCACTCCTGTATCTTTGTTAAGAGTACCTCAAATGGGAGTCATATAGAGTTAGATATGACTGCAATAACTCAATGAAAACAACAAATTAATAATATTATTTTTAATATTGAGAGAAATTCTTTCTGGTAGGAGATAGTGCTATGGGGGCTATATTACCTGTCTCATTCTTTCTGTTGCCAGTTCTATAATTCCAAGTTATCATTGTTCTGTATTCCTTTATGTATAGCCTAATCTTTAATCCCATGTTGCTTTTCATTATGGAGTTTTGAAGTTGTACTTTGAGCATTATTTTCACTAAATTATTCTATCTATTCTCTCTGCTTAAGCCCACTCTTTGTGTTTCTAGTCAGCAGGGAAAAAAAAATCTACCTCATTGTCTTTTTGTCTATTTTACATTTAAAGTTTTCTCTCTCTTCCTCTCTGTCTTGTATCTAATGAGCGTATTATCTAAAAATAGATACGTTTATCATTCTACAAAATTTTGTATCTTCTTCAGATTGGAGGCCAGTGTAATTGTAAGAGACATGTGTCTGGCAGACAGTGTAATCAGTGCCAGGATGGATTCTACAATCTACAAGAGTTGGCTCCTGATGGCTGCAGTCCCTGTAACTGCAATACCTCTGGGACAGTGGATGGAGATATTACCTGTCACCAAAATTCAGGCCAGTGCAAATGCAAAGGAAATGTTATTGGTATGTGCGATGCAAGAGTTTACAGTCATATCTCTATTACTATCTGGAATAAAATACTCTCCTTGGTTTCTTAACTGAAGAGTAAAGTAAATTTCTTTGCTCAAGGCAGAACTGAGGGGAAAAAACAATTTGAATGAAATTAACTGTCTAAAAATGATTAAATTAATAATTCTATCAAACTACAGCTTGAAGCTTAGTTTAATCAACCCTTTAGAAGTTTCTTTATACTGTAGATGCATTAGCTTACATGGTTCCATACTAATAAGTCACAGAAAAATATAATTTGCTTACTGCATAGATGTTTCTTTTAGAAAATTAGCACTTCCTCCAAATGGTTTACCCTTAATGAGTTCTAAGCAAATTCGTTTCCATGTTAGTTTCCTTAATAGACCAAAATAAATGGATTTTTTCAAAATATTCTGTGCTACAGGGTCCTTTGTGATAAATCTTTCCATTTTTTTCTATTATATTTCTTTGAACTGTTCCTATGAAATGCAAAATAAGTCAACATAATTCCACAGATCATGTACATTGCTAGGGTTAGTTATCAAGGGCCACATAATTTTAATTTTGTAATTCAGTGCCAAGCTGATTATAATAAACTGCTACCTTCTGTGTTATTTATCATTTTTTTTAATACAAGACATGCTTTTTTGTTTGTTACTCCCAAAGGTATTTTTCAGAAATTAGATTTGATTATAGCAATTTATTACTTCCAACATATTTGAGGGGAACCACAGCCACATAAGGACAAAATTTATCAAGTGCCCAAAATGTACTAGGTACATAATGCAGTTTGAAATGTTGATATATGGGAATATTATGCAAGGAGAGTTTTCTGATAAAGAAAGTCCTACATTGTAACTAGTCCATACAGAGGTCTTAAAAAAGACCTTTACTGTTTTGTTATCATTCAAGCCACAAGGCATCAGAGTGTTTTCTAAAACTGACCCTAGCCATTCTAACAAAAACATTCCTTGTGGCTTTTAGAGTCTTATACATTTATAGTTATAACATTTTGAATCTCTTTTGTTTTCTGTGATCTATATCTGAAATAGATTTTGCATATGGCATGCTTCATACATGACTGTGCACCCCATTTAAAATTAGCTAGCTACCCAAACATTTGACCTTACCAAACATATAAATGGAAGGAAGGTTGCCAGGATTACAGATGGATCCATCTATTTGCAGAAGGATTATATAGGATTCCTTAAACTAACAAGGCCTCTTAGTGCTTTGAAAAATAACAATTTAATTTATAGCAAACTGAGTTACACAAAACTTTTAAGGAATACATCATATTACATTAAATGAGTTTCTATATATGTTTGTGAATGGATTCCCAAAACAGTAAATTTATTTGAATTCTACTTTGTTTGAACATTATTCAAGGTAGGCATGGAAGCCAAGTGGAAAGTGCAATTTAAAAAATTTTCAAAGAAAATGAAAACACTGCTTTTTTATATCAAAAAATCTTCTCCATGTTAATTTAATTCTAAGGACAAATCTTATTTCAGGGAATGCTAGTTAGAAATTAAGTATTTATCCAGACCTGTTATATAACCACCCTGGTTAACTGCTTTACTAGTTAAACTGGTTAGATTTAAGGGAGTGGGAGGAGTGGAAACTACAAATTACGTATCATATTCTGAGAACTGAATCTTTATCATTGTGACTAATCAGTATAATTAATTAGATATTATATAATACAATACTTTGATTAAAATGATAAACTTACTTAAAATATATGTATATATATTTTTTTCCTTATAGGATTAGCAAGTAAAAACAATCTGTTGTCATTTTTACCCAGTTGAAAAGTTAGTAAAAGAAAATGCAACTGTGTATTGTATATGGTATGGAAAGCAAACTGTTAGACTTAACACAACTGTTAAATCTTACTAATGATTCTATCACCAGTAAAATACATTAGCACCAATAATTTTATTAAAGTAGGTCATTCATCTAGAATAAAAAGGGAGAAGAATGTGAATTAAATGCCAAGTGTGCTAACTCGCCTGTACTTGTTAACACTGAATGTGATGCCCTGTAGGCCTTCCTCAGTATCGTTAGGAATAGATTACCTGTCAGGAATATGTATGGCATATTCAAATAAGCACTGTGCATATTTTTAAAACTGATATGATATGAATCCATGTAGACCAATTTTAATAGTTCAAAATGAGTCATAATTCTTGTTAACAATACAGTTATTTTTAAAATTTGCAGCAATAGTGGTCCTTTTTTATTTTCCTTATTGAAATTAAATGATATGCCTTAGGTGAGTCATTCATCACTGTTAAAGGAGCTTGCCTTCTATTGGAGTTCTTGAATTTTTATCTCTCTCTATATATATAATGCATTTCTTTCCAGTTTAAGAGATGCTTTTCTACATATAAGTTCCTGAATGTATTTTTGGCTGTTATTTTGGACTGGACTTTTCTTTCTTTCTTTCTTTCTTTCTTTCTTTCTTTCTTTCTTTCTTTCTTTCTTTCTTTCTTTCTTTCTTTCTTTCTTTCTTTCTTTCTTTCTTTCTTTTTTCTTTCCTTCTTCCCTCCCTTCCCTCTTTTCTGTCCTTCTTTCTTTCTTTCCTTCCTTCCTTCTTCCTTCCTTCTTCCTTCCTTCCTTCCTTCCTTCCTTCCTTCCTTCCTTCCTTCCTTTTTTTCTTCCTTCCTTCCTTCCTTCCTTCCTTCCTTCCTTCCTTCCTTCCTTCCTTCCTTCCTTTCTTCCTTTTTTTCTTCCTTCTTCCTTCCTTCCTTCCTTCCTTCCTTCCTTCCTTCCTTCCTTCTTCTTCCTTCCTTCCTTTTTTTCTTCCTTCCTTCCTTCCTTCCTTCCTTCCTTCCTTCCTTCCTTCCTTCCTTCCTTCCTTCCTTCCTTCCTTTTTTTCTTCCTTCCTTCCTCCCTTCTTGCCTTCCTTCCTTCCTCCCTTCTTGCCTTCCTTCCTTCCTCCCTTCTTGCCTTCCTTCCTTCCTCCCTTCTTGCCTTCCTTCCTTCCTTCTTCCCTTCTTGTCTTCCTTCCTTCTTCCCTCCCTCTTTCTCTGTTTCTCAGTCTTTGTCTTTCTGTCTGTCTCTCCTTTTCTTTCTTTCTTTCTTTCTGAAATAAATATCTTGATTCAGACATATATAATTGTTATATGGTAGATATTTGAAGTCATAGTTCTCTGAGGATTATCTTAATTATTTTGCAACTGAGCTTGTATTCTCAAATTTCCTTTTATTTTATTTTTACTAGAGTCAGAGGAACTGGGTTCAAGTTCTGAATGTTGTGTGAAACTTGTATGATTTTTACTGAGTAGCTTATCCTCCTTGAGCCCTCATTTTCTTATCTGTAAAAGGAGAGATTTGCACTAGATGGATTGTAAGGTACCTTCCAGTTTCTAAAACTGTCATCTCATGAGTTGAAGTATAAATTTTGAAAGCTAACTCTCACTGGCCTAGGTTAAAGTATAAATAATTAAAAAAAATTATGTTTGTTTCTATGAAAGAAAGAAACACTATTTATTATAGTTTTTATGTAGATATGTTTTGTATCACATAATTTCACAAATGGCGAGATTTCCTCTTGTATCATAGAAAATATATTGTTGATTGAAAATGAAAATAAGCAATATCATATGAAGTACATATTAAAATGATAATTTTGTTATTGGTGAGATGTATTCATAATTATAATTTTAATTTGAGATGTTCAGAAGCAGGTTTCTTTATTGTAGCTACACAAAAAGTTATCTTGGAAATGTCCAAGCATTTCATTGAATCTGGTTTATTGCATATTAATGTTATTAAGAAAAATAATCCATTTGATAATGTTAAATCCTAAATATAAATATTTAAAGAATTAAATGCAAAATGGACGTTAGAGATATGCTTTGTTTCCTAGTATATTTTAAAATATCCAAACTGTTAAAGCAGCATTAAGAAACAAACAAGAAATAACTCCTGTGTATACAAGTGAACAAACTTTGCATTAGATATTGAATAATTAATGAAAATTATCATAAAGCACTTGGCAAACATAAAGTGTTATAATAATGTTAGTAAGTAATATAAGTATTATACTTTGAGGGCTGTCATGGGTTTGTTTCTCTCTGTAGTCATGTTAGTGAAAGGTGCCCAAAATTTCTTGTCTGCATTAAATATCCCCAGTAGCATTATTCTTACTCTAGCTATATCAATATCATATTAAAATGATTTCCTCCTTATTAATTACATTTTAATTCTTAAGGGCTTAGATGTGATCGCTGCAATTTTGGATTTAAAAGCCTCCAAAGTTTTAATAAAGATGGATGTGAACCATGTCATTGTAACATTTATGGGTCAGTGAACAAGTTCTGCAACCCTCTTTCTGGACAGTGTAAATGTATAAAAGAAGCTCAAGGCCTCCAGTGTGATGCTTGTGTGGAAAACTTTTATGGATTGGACACTGGTGGCTGTAAAGCATGTAACTGTGACACAATGGGGACACTCCCTGGTACCGTCTGCAGTGCTGAGACTGGACAGTGTGCTTGTAAACCCAATGTAGGTGGAAGACGTTGTGATGAATGTTTGGATGGCTACTACCAATTGAAGCAAAATAATTCCTTCTTCTGTCTACCATGTAATTGTGATAAGGCAGGGACAATAAATGCTTCTCTGCTGTGTGACAAATCAACAGGACAATGTCCTTGCAAAACTGGTGTCATTGGTCTCCATTGCAATCACTGTGAACCTCACAGGTACAATCTTACTATTAACAATCTTCAAGGCTGCCAGACCTGTGAGTGTGACTCCTTGGGAACATTAACTGGGGCCATTTGTGACCAGATTACTGGCCAATGTCCGTGTTTGCCTAATCATCAAGGAAGACAGTGCAATCAATGTAAACCAGGTAAGAAAGTCACTTGTACTATCTTCCAAAGACTGTATGATGTCCTTTTCCCCTTTTTATCCCTCAAGAGCAGGTTTACTTTTACTCTTTGTTATAAAACTCCTAGAAATGCCCTCTGTGCCAATTCTATAAATTGATTGAATTTGATATGATTGAATGACTGGTATGGATGGAATGAAGCAACTGATATGTCTGGGTCCCTATTATTGTTCTGGGTGGAGGGTTGGCAAAAATAGACCCTAGCTAATCAGACTAACTGAATTTTTAAGCCATGGATTATATGGTCTACAATAAAACAAAACCCTATGTTGTAATATATATATCTGGTTAGTAGAGGTGAAAAGAAAAAAAAATCTTGCAGAAAAATGAAACATCAATTTGCTTTTCCTAATCAACTTAGAGCCTTAGGGTCTTGAATTAGGAAGACTTAAGTTATTGTCTCAGACATCTATTGGCTATGTAAATCTGGGCAAATCACTTAACCTTCGCTTGCTTCAATTTCCTCATCTGTAAAATGGGAATAATAAAAGCACCCACCTTCCAGGATTGTTGTGAGAATCAAATGAAATGATAACTATAAAGCATTTAGCACTGGGGCTGGCACATAGTTTGCACTATATAAATGATAGTTATGATCATAGATTATTATTATTTTACCTAATTTGCTATGACTTGGAGACTTCACAGTGTTAATAAGTTCTCAATTAGCTACACCAGTGAAGATGGGAAAAGTCAAAGATAATGGAATTACAAAAAGAAAAGGGAAAAAAGAAGAAAGATGGGCAGTTTCCTAGTGGAGTTAGAGAACAAAATTTTATTCCCTATAGCAGGTAAGTTAACAACTAGTTGTGGGGAATTTGAACAGCATCTTTAATCATCCTAATCAATGTAGCTGTTAAGTACCATGGCCCATGCAAAGCACTATGATGTTATAGAATATCAGCTGCATTTAGAATCGTAAATCTTGGATTCAAATTCTACTTCTGTCACTTACTATCCTATAATTGGGACCAAGTCTTTTGACTTTCTAAGGTCTCAATTTCTCCATCTATAAAATATGGGAATTACACCAGATAATAATAGCTGACTTTTGATTTTGCTATAAAGTTTGTAAAGATCGTTACATTAACTCTTTTAGTTAATGATACTTAAGGTTTTTTACAACTTTAAATCTATAATCTTATTACCCAAAATGTATTGATTCCTCCCATTTTTGTTATTTTAGTTAGAAATTTTCAATCAACTTTATTTTGGGTTATATATCCAAGGAAGTTTGAATAGTAATATTTTACCATTTTTTCCATTTATTCAGTCTTGATTATGGAGGAGAAAAATATATTTCCTTTCTTAGCTGTTATATTATTTTGTCTACATGATTTTCTCAAAGCTGAAAGAGAGGAGAGGGAAGAATGAAAGGAAAGATACACACACATATAAAGACAGAGATGGGGAGAAAGAGAGGGAGGAATGGGGAGAAGAAAGGGAGAGATGGGAAAGAGAAAGATAAATGCATTGTATAAATAGTATATATAGCAGTGATAGGGATGAATTAAGCTGATAGCCCAGAGTTTTTGAACAAAGTTTTAAGGCCACCACTTCATAATCAGCCCTATATCACAAATTATCTACAGTTATATTCTCGATTCTATTCATATTTACAATTCTATGTTATTGGTTATTCTCAACTATTCCTATTCTTGTTAAAGAGGTATGCATGATGATTTGTTATCAGTCTATGGAAGGAGAGAAGAATAGGGAATTGTTTCAAGATATCCCATAGTTCCCTTCTTTCCTTTGTAATGTCATAGTTAATAACTGAAATTTTCAATGCTATGGGCTTATCCTACCATGCAGCTAGAATCCTTGACTCTGAAATTAGAAGGAAAACTAGTCATTATTTTCTAGCACAGGGCTTCTTAAGCTTTTTCCACTCACAATCCTTTTTTGCCCAAGAAAGTTTTACATGACCCTGGGGTATATAAGTATATAAAAGAGGTATATAAACCAAAAATTTAGATAATAAATCATAATTTTGTGACTTAATTTGGGGTCATGATCCAGAGTTTAAGAAGCTTTGTCTACACTAATTTGTAATCCTTTCTATGGTATCTTCTACTAGTGGGTTTTCACTTGAAGATCTTGGAATCTCAAATTTATAGCCTCCTTGTGCAGTCTATTTTTCTTTGGGGGCTCTAATTGTTGTATAGTTTTTTCTTATACTGAACCAAATTCTATCTCCATTGGTTTTGTGCAGCTCTCTGGAGTCAAGTAAAATGCAAACTTCTCCCGTGTGACTGTTTGAAGATAGCTATCATCTCTTCTAGTATTCTCTTTTTTCTTGCCAGACATCCCTATAAGTCTTATCTAAAGCTCATCTACAAAGTTTTGAATCTCCTGGCCATTCTTGTTCCTTTCTAAGGGATGACTTCTATCCTTCCCTAAAATTTAAATACCGCAGATGTGATCTGAGTGCAAGAAACTGTAGTCCATTTCATTCTCCATATTATAGAGTGATTTTATTTGATACTACTTAGATGTCTTATACTAAGGCATAATAACACATAGGATCATAGTGTTTTGGAATTGAAAGTGACCCTAGAAATTTCCAAATTCAGGCTTTCATATTCAGTATATGAAAATGCAGACACATATTTAGTGTCTTTAGTAGTTTATACAGCCAGTCAGATAGAATAGCTAGGATTAGAACCTCTTAGGCTTTTGACTACCAATCAAATATTTTTATTTTCCTGGTGTTTTCTATTTAGTGTGTGTGTGTGTGTGTGTGTGTGTGTGTATAAAAATATATAAATACATGCATTCATATATATGTATATATTTATGTGTCAGGTTTGCATAAGTAGACTGAACTTCTTAAGGATTGAAACCATATCCTACATTTGTTTTGTATCCCTTCAATCAACACTTAACGGGCTAGTCTCGAATAATAGTTTCAGCTCTTTCAAAGGCCTTGGGGAATAAGATATTTTGGAAAGTCAATTTTTTTCTACATAACTATAATTAATAAGAGTAAAAACAATAATGACAGTAATAACAATTGGCATACATATAGCACCTACTCTGTGCCAGGCATTGTGTTAAGTGACTTTTAAATATATCATTTGATTCTCACAACAATCTTGTGAGGTAGATGCTATTATGATCCCCATTTTTATAGTTAGAAGAAACTGAGACAGACAACAATTAAATGACTGATCCAGGTTACAATTAATAAATGCCTGATGACAAATTTGTGCTGAAACAGGTAGGTGGCACAATAGCTAGAACCTTAGATCTGGAGTCAAAATTCAGTTCAAATCCTACCTCAAATATTTCCTGGTTGTATGACCTCTGGGCAAGTTCCTTAATGACTGTATGCCTCAGTTTCTTCAACTATATAATAGGGACTGTAATAGCACTCCTCTCTCAGAGTTGTAATGACCAAATGGGATATTTGTAAAGCTCTTAGTATATGTCAGGCACATGGTAGGCACTTAATGAATCCTTATTCCCTTTTAAATCTTTAAATTCCTCAGAAGAATTGTAGCTCCATCATTATTGATATTCCCTTCACTAATATACACTACCACCACCACTCTGTGCTTTAGTCTATAAATCAATATAACCAAAATAATTGATCAACAAATGGGCATAGTTCTAGTGAAGATTTTCCTTGATTTTTAGATTTTTTTTTTTTAGCACCAGATCTGTGCTTAAAGCCTGTCCAACTAGACAAGATTTACCCTACTAAGTCCTTAGTTTAGCAATATATAAATCTACCCATAATTGTCTGAGACATCTAAGTAGCACAGCAGATAGAGCTCTGGGTCTGGAATCTGGAAGACCTGAGTTCAAATAACCATATGACCTTGTATAAATCATTTAATCTCTGTTTAACTCAGTTTCCTCAACTGTAAAATCCTAATTAAAGCATCTACCTCCCTAGGTTGTTGCGAGAATCAAAGGAAAGAATTTTTGTAAAGTATTTAGTTCAGTATCATATACATAGTAGGTACCTGATAATTGTTTATTTCCTTTTTTCTAATGACTTTCATCTAATAAAAATAGAATGCTTGATAATAATTCTGGAAATATGTTAAAAACAATTATTTTTATAAAGAGAATTTCGAGGGATCCTAGTTGTTATCTGTCCCAAACCTGGTTAGATCTGCCTGAATATGAGTGCTCTTAAGCTTTTAAATGTGTGTGGGGGGTGGGGGGGGAGTAAAAGAGGAGAAAGAAAAAGGGTGGGAGAAAAGTAAAAGATAGGAAGTAGAATCCAAAATTAAAACTGCAACCAGGTTACCTGCTTAGTCAAATTGTGCTTTTAGCTTTACCTCCTTAAGTATGCGGCAATGTCCATCAACATTGGACTGTCTCCTAGGAAGAAGTCATTTTGGAAGAGGAGAGTCTGACCCAGAAAAATGAATAGAAATATTGAGGTTCAGAAAAGACCCCAAAAGGTTGGGGGGTCACAGATTGATATTGTGAGGTGTTTCAAAAGAATTTACAGGCTTGAAACTATCTCCAAGTCAAGGGGCAAAGTTTATTATAATTGTAATGCCAATTGAAGTGGGCTAAGTTTCAAAAGAATTTACCAAAGAACCAAGAGTGTGATGTTCTTTGTTCGGTTTTCTTGGGGTCTGGGGCAGCCTTCTTTTCAGTTCAGTAATCACCACAAGAGTAGGCAGGGGTTAAAGTCCAAATCCTTTATTATCTCTTTCAAAGTCTTGTCTCCTTTCCTGGGGCCTGGTTAGCTTTTTTACAGGCCTTCCAGAGTCTTGATTTCAGTGAAGAAAATGAAGGAGGAAAGCCTGCCACCAAAGTGGTGTGAGATGGGAAGAATGAATCTGAGTCCAAGGGCTTGTGCTTTAGCCTCCAGTCTTCTTGTCTTCCCTAGCTCTGAATCCAAGCTCTCTCAGTCCCCCAAGAGAGCCACCAGGAGCCTGACTGAAGGTAGAAATGAATTTCTCTTCTTGGTTCTGAGAGCTTGAGCTCCTGCCTGCCTTCTCTGCCCTCTGAATGAATCTAGCTGAGGCTCCCAGCTTATATGCCCTACACTGAGTATAAACCAATCATTATATCACTAGAAAACCATTATTTGTTGTAAGATTAAATTAATCATACTGAACTTGGAGAACTATTAAGCACCATGCTAAACTAGATAATCATTGTCTTATCAATTCCATTTAGTACCTTGTAAGAATCCTTGTTTCAAGTTCAGAGTTCTGGCCCATAACATAAGAGCAAGAAGATAGATTTATAGGACAAAGTTAGAAAAATCAGAGCTTCATGTTACATATTTGGTATGGTTTAAGGGGTGGTCTATTCACTATTGTCTCAGGAACTTGGTTATCACTGATCAACAGATTATCTATCTGACAGTCAGTTATGTCTGTAGGACTATTCTAAGGCCGGAAGACTTTGAAATCATTGACAGATTATTAAAACAATAGCACTCTAAGGTTGGGGAACCTCAGGATCACTGATTCTAAAGCTAGAAGACTTTAGAATCATTGACAGATTGTTAGAACAGAAGCACTCTAAGGTCAGAGGACCTCCATACTGCTTTAGTTTCCCTAGAAGCTGTGTTCCCCATCAGAAAGACATTCTTCTCAGAACTGTAGCACTGAGAGTGTTGTGGTATTTATCTTTTTTAGTCATGTCTGTTCTACATGCTCCCATTTGGGATTTTCTTGGCAAAGACACTGGACTGGTTTGCTATATGTTGTTCTAGCTCATTTTACATAAGAGGAAACTGAAACAGGCAGGATTAAGTGATTGGTCCAGAGTCACACAACTAGTAGCCAAGGCCAAATTTGAATTCAGGAAGATGAGTCTTCTAGACTTTAGGCCTGGTACTTTATAAATAGTACCACTATGTTAAATATATTAGAAAGCAACTTCCTCAATACTATTTGGGAAAACTTGTTAGCTAAAGCTTGGAGGGGCAGAAGTAGGGTATTTTACCATCTCCATCCCACTTCAAGAGATTAATATCAGATATTAATTATGACATTATGAGGAATAGTAGAACCAGGAGCATATCATAAGGTAACAATTATTAAATATGATTTTGAATGGGACTAATTGGATGAAGTTTTCTCAGTTTGAGATTGTCACATGATCCCTATTCCCAGGTCTTGAATCTTGGGTTGCAGGGAGTCATGTAGTCTCTAAAGATCAGTCCCACAGGAAGTGATGTGACCCATAGGAAACAGACAATATTGGTCAAGGATTAGTCTATCCAATAAGAAGGCTCTGGTCTTTTGTTTTTTAAATCCCAGACAACCTGGAAGCTGGTCAGGTTCATGAGCACATGGCTCCCAGGTGTGTGTCTGGGACTCTCCCTGCAGGGACTAAATAAATGCTTTCTCTTTGTATCTGAAGATGTCTCTGAATAGTTAATTTGGGAAGGGGGGCCTAGCACTTGTCCCACACAATCTTATAAACGAAAACAGGGAGCTCTGGATATCCTGTAGTAGACCCTATTTCTATTTTCTACTATGGGCTGAAAATGCAAATCATCATGCCTATTTCATCAGAACTTTCTTCAAAAAGTTGTGGATGTTAGTTAAATTTTGGGGAAATTTCCCTCTTTTTCACAAGAGTGGAGTATAGTTTAATTGTTTCCCTTCTTATTCCCATCTTCCTGAAATATTTATTTATAAGCCAAGAAAGCTTAATCTTTCTTTAATGTGTTTTTCTCTTCCACCCAAAACAAATCCATTTTATTATTCTCATCAATAGTCTTTGATTTGCTTGCATCTCTCCCAACATATGCACACATGTGTACATGTGCATGTAGTCTCTAGAGATGTGAGAATTGGAATGGGGAATCCTCTCTGCCTGGTTCAGGTCCAATGTGAAAGAATTCACAAAACCCAAAATCTGAATGGCAGAAAAGGGAAGTTTATTGGCACTGAGAAGGCAGCTTTGCTAGAAAAACAGACTCCTCAGTGGCAAGATTCTGTCAGAAAAATAACAAAAGGTTATCAGTAAGAAGAGAGTATCTTCACAGGCAAGAGTCCTGGCAGGCAGCTGTGCCAAGAAGAGAGGTTCCTTGGCAAGGTATAATCACACTTCAGATTTCTGTAGAGATTTGGAGTTCAGAATTGTCTTTTTATAAGAAGTCTGGGGCTGGGGCTTCTATTCAGTGACCCCAGGCCTAGATTTCCAACTGATCACTTAATTTCAAGCTACTGGGAGTGGTCCTAGACTAATCTTTAACTCAATAGAGGGTGAGACCATATCTTTGGCCTGAGCTCCAACTGAATGAGACCACTTAACTGCCCTAAAGGATGGGTCTTTGTCAGAAGAGAGTTTCAGATATCCCCCCATCATTTGGACAGTTTCAGGCTTCACCTCCATTACCCCACCTCCCAACAACAACAAAAATGCGTTATACTTTCAAGGGTTTAGGACTGAGGTACAAATTCATCTGCTCACATTGCTGATTTATCTTCAATCTCTACCTTTCTTTGCTCTTTTCTCATACTGTTTACTGCTCACTACTCCCATGATTGATTCTTGATGTTTTCTTCTTTTTTGCTTTCTCCATTTTTTTCTTTTTTCATATTTTCAGATGGTTTCTTCCATACTTTTCTGTCTCTGAGTAAAAAGATTGACTTTTTATAGACAAGCCCCATTTGGTCATTGTTTAAGTCCCGTTTGACTCAGATTGAATGTAAATAGCAATTCTTTTAGCTTTTGCCAGAAACCCAGAGAGCCTTCCCCTCCCAGAATCATTTATTCATTTATTCATTCATTCATTTTAGTGGGGGAGGGGAGTAGGTGGACTTTGCCTCAATTGCTACCTGGTTTAATTACTGAATGGGTGTAGCCTCAGGTCAAATCCAAACCTGTAAAAGACCTTAACTTAAAAAGACCAAGGTCTCCCATTTCATTCAGGACCATCTCCAGTCACCTTGACCAGGACCCATATGGTTCTGGTGGAAAAAAATGAGGCAAGTGACTTTCATACAGCCTTCCCTCACTTAAATCCAATTCACTTGCATGTCATGGCATCACCTCTCAGATGTTATGGTCCTCTTCAGGAAGGAATGGCAAACAACAATTTAATAGAACGAAATCTGGAGATGAAGTCTTTTCCTTTTAAAGTGATGAGAATCTTTCAATTTGCAAGCATTACTAAGATGTAAATATGAAAGTAGAATTCCTTATCCTCAGGGAGCTTACATTATACTAAAGCAAATGTTCAAAGATAAGTGAATTCAAGATATGTACAAATGAACACCAAGTGGGTTAGGCTAGGCAATAACTACTGGGGGAATTCCAAAAAAAGCCTTTTGAAGGAGATGGCACTTAATTTTTTTATTATAGCTTTTTATTGGCAAAACATATGCACAGGTAATTTTTCAACATTGACCGTTATAAAATCTGCTGCTACAAATTTTCCCCTCCTTCCCCCCATCCCCTCCCCTAGATGACAGGCAGTCTCATACATGTTAAACATGTTAAAGTATATGTTAAATACAATATATGTGTTCATATTTATACAGTTATCTTGCTGCACAAGAAGAATCGAATTTAGAAAGAAAGTAAAAATAACCTGGAAGAAAAAGAAAAATGCAAGCAAACAACAAGAGTGCAAACGCCATGTTGTGGTCCATGTTCATTTCCCAATATTCTTTTCCTGGGTGTAGTTTCTATGGTTTTCATCTTTATTTAAAAAGCAGTGATAATTCTGTCATTTTCATTCTTTAATTCACTTTAAATTTTAGTTTTTCCCAAACTTCCAAAAGTTTTTGTTTTTGAAATCACATTAATGGCAATTCTCTTCCTCTTTAAAGAATGAATGGGGTATCATAAACCTGTGATATCATTGCTTTCTCTCTCTGAGACGTTCTGAAAGAAGTGCATAATGTTTTTCCTCTAGCAATGGGCTTCCTGGGGAGGTATTGAGCTTTCCACCTTTGCAAGTATGTTATAGGAGGAACTCATGTATCAATTGAGAGATTGTACTAGATGATCAATTACTTTTGAATGCTTTCCTAGCACTAAGATCTATGATTTCTTTTTTTGTAATTATTAGTGGATCTTTTATGACTCACTCTTCAAAGGCGATGGTGTTGGTGAATGAGATGAAAGTAAAACAATGGAGTATAATTTCTCAGGAGGATTTAATGACTGAATGCTGTGTGGATTTGTCTACTCCCCAGTGTGGTTTATAGTGAATGGAACTGAGTTCTGGAAGGAGTGTCTTGATGAGTGGACAAGAGGCAACTTGGGCTGAATGTCTAAATTTTTTTTCTTTTACAAAAAATGCAATTTAGTGAGTTCATGTACATGTTTTTATGAATGTTTTTGCATTGCTCTAAATAAGAGAGCTCTGCTGTGTTTCTTTCTTTCTTTTTTAAACAGTGTTTCTTTCCAATGAAACTTAGATTGAGGAACCCTCTTATTCTGAAGTGCCTTCCCTATAAACAGCTATTTCATAGTGGTCAGCTTTATAGCTGCCACATTAAAATGCATTGCCACAATCTGGGACTTTCATTCTACTTTCTTAAGCATATCCTGAATAAATAGATCATTTATTACTTGGGAAAACCTTGCTTTGGCTATGGGAATTGACTGGAAGACCTATGGAGTCCTTTCCCCCCTTTACCTCTATGATTTTAAGCAATGTTTGACCATATTAGCCTATTACACCTAGATTCCATGCCAGTTTCTTTAAAAAAATTATTAAGGAAGAAGGTGCATATAATGAAACCTCATGTATTATTAACCTAACCTTACTACAACTGCACAAGGAATAGGCTTGGTTCAACTAAAATTTATAGGCAATTTGTTAAAGCAGCAGTGCACATTAGAAGGTACATTAGAGCCACATTGGTTTTAATATGCCATTCAATAACTTGAACAGAGGTTAAAAATGCAGCTTAACCTCCATTAAGTATTTTTAAAATGCTTTAATTTAAAATTATTTGGGTGTGTGTACATATATGAATGTACACATGCACATGCGCTAATAAATATAGTGCTCTGTTTTTTTTTCCCCCCCTTGGTTCCCTTTCCTAGAGCTGTATGACCTAGTGACTTTCTGAAGCAGGCACTTAATCAGAGGCTAGGCTAGAAGAGGCAGAAGAATGATGTCAAGGAATACTGAGCCAGTGACCCACCCTTGTCCTTGAAAACTGAAGTCAGAGGGTTTATCGAGGACTGAGGCTTTTGGAATAAAGAAAGACTAATTGATAACACGTAGATCACCCTAAAAAATCTTTGTTGCTAAAACATTTCCTTTTTTTTTCCATTTCTTTTGTGTTTTGCAAATGATAAAATCTTTCCTTTTCTCTATATTATAGAGATTTTTCAATGTATCTCATTTTATTAAGAATAAATCATATGTGTTTATTGTTGAGCTCATATATCAAAGCTAGATCCAAGGCATTGTTAATAAAATTAGGATTTGGTCACTAGTTTTCCACCAAGTAACAATGCATCAAAGTTGTGTGAGGCAACTTTCTAGGCAAATGAGTTGCTCATTGTGGGTATCAGCTTTCAGGGTAAAAGTCACACCAAAGCTATCAGATAGAAAAGCTGGCATAGAAAGAAAGGCGAGAGCTCTTAGCCACATCTGTGAGCTTTATAATCCTTGAATTTTAGAAGTACTCAAGTCAGTGGGGAAAAGGAGCTACTGGAGTCAAGACAAGAGCAGCTCTTTTGTAGAGTAAATTCAAATCTCTGCTGTATCATAAGGAAGGTTTCTAAAAACTCAGTAAGCAAATTAAAGTTTTTAATCCCTAAAGGGGGTTTTTCTTTCCTTTTTCACTTTGAATTTGCTGGCACTATTGATCACCATGTAGAGTTTTGACCATTATGTTAATTTTTGGCTCTCAGCTTGATGATCTAGAAGTTGAGTCAGATATGATTTATTGGTAGTAGTAGTTGTTGTTGTTGCTGTTATGTTTTTATCATTGTTATTACTGAGCCTGATTCTGTGACCAGTGAATTAGAGCCTGGGGTATTATAAATTTACAAAAGGGAGCCCTATGTGGGTTTTAGAAGTAGGTGGTAAATTTGGCACTCAATACAACTGGAGAGTCTAATGGAGTATTTTCTCCCCTATGTGGCTTTGAAGAGTGCATTATTATACCCTGTAGATTTGGAATAGGAGTATTTAGCTTTGTGATTATTTTATTTTATTTTATTTTTGTGGCTAAATCAAAGCTGGTGTAACATAGTTTTATATTTCTTGTGGCCTATTGGCTAAGAATATTTGAAAAATCTATTGTTTGGATACAAATAAACCATTGACATGACAAAAGTTTAGAAATCATATTTTATGTTTAAATTGTCCATTTTGTGCCCCCCCTCTTCTTTACTCATTTTACTTCTCACCTACGTGGGTATCCTCCCTTTTTTATAAATATAATTTATAATAATATCTATAGATGATATATATTACATATAATATATATATATATATACATATAATATATACACATACATATGAATGTCTCCCTTTCCTTACATATGTTAATAGATAAGCCTCTTACCTTGATAGAAATCATGGCAGGAAATTATGGTTATAAGAAGGCACTACTTAAATTTGTCCTTAATAAGGGAGAGATTTTTTTTTTTAATTGGACTTAAGAAATTTAAATGTTCTCTTTATGAAGGAAAAATATGGAGGCATTAAGAGGATCTGACAAGTGGTTGGGTTAGTAGTTCCATAATACTGATAACATTAATCCTTGATTGACTGTGTCAATTATAATTCTTTATGCAACTTCGTACATGTCACCTAGATGGCATAATCCCCAAGAGAATGGTTCTTGTTTAAAATTCTGAACATGGGTATAATGTGCAAAACTAGTTTGCAAATTGGGACCAGTCATGTCCTTAACATGATAGTACAAGTAAAGTCCATATACATACCTAGTCTTTTCTCTTCTAAGCTGGTGTCCATTCTCAAGTTTGGTTTGGGAGTCATTTCTTCTAAATGGCTTATAATTAGTACTTAGCCTCAGATCTGGCCTCCTTTTCTTTAAAAGGCCTAGAGGTTAAACTTGTTTTCCATCTCCCATCTAAGACCTTGGCACAGCTGAGTTGTTCATAGTCCTCTGGAGGGACATTGCTGGGGAATGGACTCTTCATTTTATGCACAGGACAGGTAGTATGCTGTGCAAATAGCTACTGTAGAAGAGAATACCAGCTGCCTCACTAATAACTTTGAACTATATGGTGTCTGCAATAACTAAACCTGGGGCTCCCTCCTGATAAAAAACATCACCTTTTTGTAATATGGCTAACTGCTAACTTTAGATGACTATTACTTGGTTGTTCATTTGAGATTTACCTCTCAAAGGAGTGGGGCTGAGTTTGAACCAAATCTGGTGGAGCAAAAACTATGTTTTGATATCTCTTTATAAGTAGGCAGAAGTTTACAATGTAACATAGTGCCAGGTTAATAACAATGTAATGACCACACTTAATAATGTAATCCAGGATTGATCACAAAAAGTAACACTGAAAAGTTAAAGTGATACAGGAATAAAGGTGAGGGGCATGGGAAATGGAACTAATGGCATGGGCTTGGGAAAGAATTGGGATAAAGGACAGAAATTAAGGTCGGCAATCATTAAGCTGCACAAAAGATTTGAAGTTTTAACAGGAGGCAAGGGAAAAGGTTGTTTTCTATAGTTAGAAGTCATAAAAGGAGAGGTAATGGTCTAGAATTAGGTTCACTCAGGTAAAAGTAAGAAGTAATAGTTGAGCAGTAAGGTAACTGACTCATCCTAATTAGAACTGTTTAAAAATAGGGCAACTAAAATACTGGTGGGATTAACCTTAATAACCAGGCTCCTGTAAAGGGAGGGGGAAATTAACCCTATGGCAAATTCCTACATAGTCTCTTCTGTGGGTTCTAAGGAGCTCACCCACCTGGTCTCAGATTCCTTAAAAGCTTCCATCCTCCATTGTACCACTCGTCACATCTTCTTTTTTTCTTACATGTATTTCTCTTAGCCAAGCCATCTTTCCCTTTTGCTTTCCAAAAGAAATGAATAATTCACCAATTCTCCAATGCTTGTCTGATGGATCCAGCTTTCTTGATAACCCATGTTATCATAACACCTTTTACTTAACACTCCTTATGTGTACCTGTTCTATAAAAATTTTCAGACTCTTTAGCTCATCTTGAGATGATGCCAAAGTTATGAACTCGCTACCACTATGAATCTCTTGCACCCATTAGAAACACCCAATCAGTTGACCATAATGTGATAGGCAATCATTATGTATCATATTCTGTGCTGATAATACAAAGACGAAAGTGATCAACAGTTCCTGCTCTCAAGAATCATACATTCTGGAGGACCAGACAACATACACACATATAAGTATAATCCCAGTTTTGAGAGCCTCTCTTACAGAGACTGGATAGTTTTATTGTACTTTAATGACATGGTCAAACTCTCCAAACATTTGGAGAGGAAGAACTGAATATTGGTAGTTGTAACTTAATTGTTATTCTGGAGAAAGTTAACTGTTGAGATTGAAGATGAATTATATGAGGCACAAAAAGAAAGGACCAAGAAAACTTTTTGAGAAATTACTAAGTAGAAAGGTATTTTGAGAGAATGGAATTTAATTTTTATTGTGGAGAAGTTATCTTGAGAAACAACTTGAGCTGCCATCCTGAGAAAGCTGAACTTTGAACAGCTGTGGGGAAGAATCATCAGTTGCTTATGATTAGGTTGATTGTAGAGACAGAGATGATGTGGATTATGTCTTTTATTACAGCTAGCATAATGTTGAAATGTTAAACTGTCTTTGTATTACCTTTTATTTTTAATAAATAGTCAGTTATGCTGGTGTTCCTTGAGGTTTTTAAGACTGAGATTTCATATTAAAAAAGAAGCAGAACCTTCCAGATATCCCCTGCCCCTCCATAGTTTCTTTAGTTTATTTATAAACTGTGTTAGGTGCCTAGAGCTAATTGATTAATGAATGAGAGATTGTGAGTTTCTATTAATGTATGAAGTATTAAAATTTACCCCATGATTGCTGTGAAAACCCAAGATGAGGATTGATGAAGAAATCTGTCAGTATTGGTTAGAAAGAATAAGGGTTTTGGTATTGTTATGAAATAATGAAATGACCTATGAAAGCTCACCTGATTTTAAAACTGCTATACAAGTGCATACATAACAAATATAAAGCAAGAGAAAGTATTTTATGGAGGGAGAACTAGCATTGGGTAGGGGAGAAGGACCAAAAGCAGCTTCATATAGTAGTTATTATTTGACATGAGTCTTGAAGGAAACCAGAATTTAAAAGAGACAGAGGTAAGGAGGAGTTCATAGTACATATGGTGACCGTCAGTGCAAAGCCTATGAGATATAAAATAGAATGTTTTGTATGAGGAATACTAATAAAGATAGTGTTGCTGACCTGCAGAGAAATGAGTAGGGGAATAATATATAAGTCTAGAAAGGTGGCATAGGATTAGGGTGAGAAAGGTTTTAAATTCTAAATGCTAAGATGTTAGTATTTACATTCAGAAATAAAAGAGAACTACTGAAGTTTATTGATTAGGGCAGTAATATGGGAGTAATATGTGTGTAATATGTGCTTTAGAAAAATCACTTTGAAGGCTCTGTAGAGGAGGGATTGTAGTAGGAAGAGACTTGAGGCAGGGAAATTAACATGTCATTATAATAATCCAAGGCAGCTGTGTGGCCCAGTGGATAGGAGTGCCTGGAGTCAGGAAGACTCATCTTCCTCAGAACAACCTGGTTAAGTCACTACCTCAGTTTCCTCATCTACAAAATGAACTTGTAAAGGAAATGGCAAACTACGGCAGGATCCTTGCTAAGAAAACCAGAGATGGGATCCTGAAGAATTAGACATGACTGAAACAACTAAATAACAAAATAACAATACAAGCAAGATGTATTGAGTGCCTGAATTAGGCAAGTAGCATGAATTGAATTATGAATTGAAAGGAGTCATACACAAAGGTTGTTAGATAAAGGCAGAAAGAATAGGATTTGATAAATGATTGGATAAAAGGGGTGAAAGAGAGGGTGAGATATTGAGTATGACATTGAATCTGGGAAACTGGAAAGATGGTATTTTTAATAGAAAATAGGAAAGTACTGAGGAGAGGTAGCTATTGAGTAAAATCAGCCAGTTAGTTAAACATTTATTAAGTAGCCAATATGTGCCAGAAACTGTGCTAAATGTGGGGGCTACAAAGAAAGGCAAAAGATAATCCCTGCTTCCATGGATCTTGAAGTCTAATGGAAGGCAACTCGCTAATAGCTAAGTATTCACAAGATACTTATAGGATAAATTGGGCATGAGTGCTTTCAGAGGAAAGGTATTAAAAATGCATCGAGTTTGAAAATGGAGTCTTATATGAGGAATAGAAAGGAAGCCAATGACACTGAATTCTAGAGTATATTTGGGAGTAGGAAAGGAATGAGGTGTAAGAATATTGGAAAAGTAGGAAGAAAATAGATTATGAAGGATTTCGAACACCAACAATCCCAGATTATTATATATTTAATCTTGAAGATGATAGGAAGCCACTGAAAAATATTGAATAATAGAGTGACACAGTCAGAACTGTTTTAGAGAGATCCATTTGAGAGCTAAGTGGAAGATGGGGAAGTCTTTGAAATGCCCAGTTGACATTTGGTGATATGGGTCTAAAGCTCAAGGAAAGGACTAGAGCTGTTTGGATAAATTTGGCAGTCATTAGCATAGAGCTAATTACTAATTTTCTGAGAGCCAATGAAAACATCATATTGGAGAGTGATGGGAATACCACACAATTGAAGAACATTGCATGGATGAAGATCTAGTGGGAGATACTGAGAGGTAGTCAGATAAGCAAAAAATGTATATAAAGAAATAAAAAGTCAGTATTTAGAAGGAGGCAGCCAACAGTGTCATAACAAGGAAGTATCAAAAGAGAGGAAGATAAATTCTTTCATTTTTTATTTGTTATTGTTTTTAGGATTTTAAAAATTATTTTTATTTTCCCTAGTTACATATAAAACAAGTTTTTTGTTTTTTTGAACATTTATTTTTAAAGCATATTTCCATATGAATCTTTTTGGGAGAGAAAAATCAGAACAAAAGAGAACAACCACATTAAAAAAACAGAAAAAACAATGAAAATAGTATGTATTGATTTACATTCAGTCTCTCTGAATGCAGATGGTGTTTTCCATCCAAAGCTTATTGGGTTGGCTTGGATCACTGTATTGTTGAGAAGTAAGTCTTTCATAATTGATCACCTGCTTTTGCCATGTACAATGTTTTCCTGGTTGCGCTTGCTTCATTCAACATAATTTCATGTAATCCTTGCAGACCTTTCTAAAAGCAGAGCCTGTTCATCAATTTTTACAGAACAATGCTATTTCATTACTTTCGTATACCATAACTTATTCAGTGATTACCCTATTGATAGACATCTATTCATTTTCCATTTTTTTTTGCCACTATACAAAGAGCTGATACAAACATTTTTGTATTTGTAGGCCCTTTTTATCTCTTTTATGATTTCTTTGGGATACAGACCAAGTAGTGACACTGCTGGATCAAAAAGTATGCACAGTTTGATAGCCCTTTGGACATAGTTCAAAATTGTTCTCCAGAATGTTTTGATCTTTTCACAACTCCACCATCAATGCATTAGTGTCCCACTTTTCCCATGCCCCCTCCAACACTTTTTATTATCTTTTCCTAAAGTCTTTCTTCTGGTTGAATAATGACATTGGAAGCCAAAATGCAGAGAATATAGAAAAGCACGGAAGATTAAATGTAGATGCATAGTACAGAGTTCCCCCCCCCCCCCCCCAAGAAATTTGGCTAAAAGGGAGAAATTCAGGACAATAGCTTGTGAAGATAATACAATATAGGGAAGGTTTTCATTTTTTTTTAAGTACAAGAGATTTGTAAGCTCCATGAAGTCCAGTAGTATTTCACTTCTTTGTCTTTATATCCTTTGAGCATCATTCAGTCCATCAGTCAATTAACACAGTAAGCACTTATACTGTGCTAAGTGCTGGGGATAGAAACAAGCGAGGAACTTACCATGAAATGGGATGATACCACATGTAAAAACTATGTACAAATACATTGGGGGAGCAATCTCAAGGGGGAGATGCTGAAATTAAGAAATATAAGGAAATATCATTTTTGAAGAAAGTAATATTTTGGCTGAAATTGCAAGGAAGCCAAAGAACCTAGGAGGCAGATATGAGGAGGTAGAACATGAAAGAATAACCAGTGAGTTGGGAGAGTGTGTGAATGAGGAACAGCAACAAGGTCAGTGTAACTAGATTGTATGGTACATAGAAGAGAGTAGGGTTTAAGAAAATTGACAAGGTCATAAGGGGTCATGTCTCTATGGGATTTAATTGCCAAACACAGGATTTTATATTTGATTCTGGTAGTAAAAGGGAGCCACCGGAGTTTATTGGAGGGTAGTAGTATGGTCAGACCTGCACTTTAGGCAGATCAGTTTGACCATTGAGTAGAGAATAGAGTAGAGTAAGACTTAAGGCAAAAAAGACTAACGAAAATTATTAAAATAGTCTTGATATGAAGGGATGAGTGCCTGCATCAGAATAGTTAGTGTCAGAGAAAAAAAGGGATTGAATATGAGAAATGTTATAAAGGCAAACATGAGAGAATTTGACAAATGATTATGGGAGGTAAGAGTGAGAAATCTAATTTGACACCTAGATTTTGAGCCTGGGTAACTGAGTAATGGAGAATGGTTGTACTCCCCATAGTAATAGGTAAGATTTGAAGAGGGGATTTTAAGTTGTCTAGGAGATTTGAGCAGTGTCAGGAATATCAGAAAGAAGAGAGTGGGGAGGAGGGGGAAGGGAGGGAGGTAGGGAGAGAGAGAGAAGAGAGAGAGAGAGAGAGAGAGAGAGAGAGAGAGAGAGAGAGAGAGAGAGAGAGAGAGATAAAGGAAAGAGAGTGATCAACAGTGCCAAAGGCTGATGAGAGGTCAAGAAATATGTGGAGTGAGAAAAGGCCATTAAACTTAGCAATTAAGAGACTATTAGTAACTTTGGAAAGAGCAGTTTGTATTGGATGATGTGATCAGAAGATAGACTGCAAAAAATTAAGAATAGATTGAGAGGAAAGGAAATGGAGGGACCTCTTGTAGATTGCTTTTTTAAGGAATTTAGCCAAAAAGGGAGGGAAATATAGTATGATAGCTGGCAAGGAGAGATTAAATGAAGAATTTTTTTTTTTTTGAGGCTGGGGAAAACATGAGGATACTTATAAGCAGTAGGAAAGGAGGTAGAAGACAGGGAATGGCTGAAGATTAATGAGAGTAGGGATAATAGAGGGAGCAATCTGCTTGAGGAGACAGAATGGAATGGGATCCCTTGTGCACATAGAGTGGTTTGCCCTGGCAAGGAGAAAGACCATCTCTTCGTATGAAGCAGGGGTAAAGAAGGACATTATTGCAGATAACTTTGGAGTAATAAAAGATGAGAAATAGGGGAGATGAAGTAGCCATATGGCCTTAAAAATTTTCAGTGAAATATATGGCATAGTTCTCAGCTGAGACTGAGAAAGGTGGAGCTATGAGAGACTTAAAGAGGAATGAAAGAATTTAGCAAAGCAGAGTTAAGTGACTTGTCTAGCTAGTATGTGCCTAAGGTCACATTTGAACTCGGCTCTTGCTGATTCCAGGCCCAGAGATATATCCCCTGACTATCTAGCTGCCTCAGTGAATCAATTAGGGATATATAAGATTGGCTCTTACTACAGTGGGACCCAGATGAGATAATGTGACATAAACTTGTAAGTGACAGCCAATGTGTTGTTATATGATTTTCTCCAGCTTCTTTCAGTTGCTTATGAATCTTTGTGGGTACTAGGGACTTCTCGGCATACAATAGGTCCTTAGTAAATGCTTGGATTTTTGATTAATTCCCTTTACACAAATAATGGTCTTTTATCACTATAGTATTAAATTTAAACAAAGCCAGTCATCTTGCATGAAATGCATTCATTCAATATTGTCATCATAAATTCATAATTGTACATTTGAATGCAAAACAAATATATTCTAAATAATTTGTGTCTGCAACCACTTTTTGGCTATTTTGGAGGGGTGTTGTGTCATTTTATTCAGTCATGTCTAATTCTTCATGACCCCAAATTTTCTTGGCAAAAATGCTGGAGTGGTTTGCCATTTTCTTCTCCAACTCATTTTACAGATGAGAAGAGACAGTTCTTACTATCAAGAGGCTATATTCTAAAAAAGGAGACAACACATGTCTCTGAGATATGTTAACTGTGGACCTATGGATAGATGTATTTATCTCTTGGCATCTCACGAAGGTCTCTAAGACTATTGATTTCATATTAACTGTCAATCTTCATCAGTATGAGGGTGTTTCCAAATTGCAAATAGTTCACACTGAAGAAATGAAATATTCTTATATCCTTTTTATTTCCTTAATAGACTGGAAATTATAAAAAAAAGAATGTATAAACTCCATCTCTTCAGATTTTACTATTTTATTGGGATATAAGATGTGTTCATATAAAAACTACTATAATACAAAGCTGTGTATAGTCAGTGCTGAATGAGTAGGATAGAACCTTGAGTTTACCTCTTTCCTTTTACTGACCACAATTTTCCATTTTAAGCTTGCTAACATTTATAAGAGGGAGTACACAGGGGTTAGAGAGAATGGAAAATACAGACCAATCAATTTTGCTAATTGTTAGAAGCTATGACAAAATGGTTGGTATGGGAGAAGGTTGCAACAATGGGCTTAAATGAGGTTTTAGGGTTATCTGTGAATTCCAATTACTCTTTGCTCTTTCCCATTACATAAATAATTGACAGTTGACTATATATTTATGCCATGTTTGTATTTTTCTGTCCTTTCACCCCACTTAAATGTAAGATTTTTGAACACAGTGACCATAGTTAACCTAAAATCTTTTCATCTCTTTTTCTGTAGAATAGTACTAGTGCTTATTGTATTTTATTGATTAACAGTGTAATGATGGCAGTTAAAATTGCTATCTTTCATTTACATGATTTTTGGGAAATTGAGAGGTAAGTAAAGAATTTACAGTAGGATTAGAAAGTGCACTAGAGAGTGTTTGGTCCAACCCTCTCATTTTACAGATGAGGAAGTTGAAAATTAGAGGGGTTAAATGATTTAATCAAGTTCACACAGATAGTAAATGATAGAATTAAGATTTGAATCTTTTAGTTCTCTTTGAATTATGCCATTCTATGTCCATATGGTACTAGTGGTTTCCCCTTTTATATTACTTGATCATCCCATCCAATGGCCAGCCAAAAAAACCCCATAAATCCCAACCAGGAAATTCTAATGATGATATCAAATGCTTAACAAGATCCTGGATGTGGGTGCTTTAGTTTGTCCTTCTGACTTCCAAAGGTCATGATCCTTACTTGGGATGCCACAGACATCATAAATAATTTATAGTTGTATGCAGTTCACAAACTGTCATTGGTTCAAGTCTTCCTTATGTGCTAATTTATACAGTGACTCAAGAACACATATTCCATGCTTTACATCCAAGTATAATGGAAGACAGAACTAGATGATAGTGTTATTTCTTTATTAAATGGAAAAAAAGGAGCTTAATAAGACGAGAGAGCTAGCATTGAATTCAGCACAACCCATGTTTAAGTTCTTTCCTTGATTCAGAATCTGAGTGTGCAAAGTGACTTTAGTAAACAATTAGTTGTGAAAAATGAATGCTATGCTATGCTGTATCATTAATATATCCAAATAGCTTAACTACTGTTTGAAGATCTCTAAGAATGAGGAATAAATCATCACCATATTAGCTGTGACTATAGACAAGTCATTTAATCTCTGCGTGCAGGGCAACTCTTTTTAAGATTATAAATTGCTTAAAATCTACAAAATTATGATCTAAGTTATAATGTTACCTTTTTCTGTGGAGAGAGTTTCCATACTGGTAGTTCCCTATATTGATGAAATTACAATTCTGGACCAATAAAAGGAGAGGGGTGGGTGGTGGAAAAGAAAAGAAAACAATTTATAATAGTTTGATTTCTTTTATCCCTAGGTTTTTATGTTTCTCCAGGCAATAAAACTGGCTGCCTGCCATGCTCATGCCATACAGCTGGTGCAGTTCATCAGGTCTGTAATAACCTAACTGGTCAGTGCATATGCCAAGATGCTTCTATTATTGGACAAAGGTGTGACCATTGCAAGGACCATTATTTTGGGTTTGATCCTCTGGCTGGGAGGTAAACATCTATTAGTTTTAATAATTAAATGTTTCTGATTTAATTATCTTGGCAATTATCTCTGCTTGCTAACTTTGAAATCTTTATTGGCAGCCTCAAAACATTTTCTCTAAAAGGTAAAACTTTCAGTTTATTCACATGCTTATATTTATATCTATTTAACCTCTGCTTCTGATGTTAAACATGTCATGAGGCTCTCTGCATGTTTCCTAAGGCAGTTGCTTTAAAAGTTGATTGGTGTTAAATCAGTCTATTTTCTGAAGCTTGGGATTTTACTCTGAAGTTTTGTTCCCCCTAACCCCCATCTTTTTACACAAATTCTCAAATGTCAAACTCTTAAAACTCCAGCACTGAAAACTATTGGGTGCTGAAAGAGAGGTACTTCCTATTATCACCATAGATTTCCTGAACTTAATTCCTATCATCTCATGCTAGCTGCTTTTGTATTTTTCCTGTTTCTCCTTAAGATTTAAATTCTAGCAGATGAGCTTGCCTGTTTTTTTCCCCTCACAGTAATATATATATGTATATGTGTGTGTGCATACCTATACACACACACACCTATTTATATATACACACCTATATATGTGTACACAACTATATATATATCTATATATACCTATATATCTTAACAATGAACTATTTTTTTTTCAATGTATAAGGTACAGCATAAAAATATATTAAGCATTTTCTGAAACTTCATTAACTCTTATGAATCTAGTTCATTCACCTCCCTCTGCCTTTACATAGATATTTAGACTGTATTAATTTACACTCGTTTGTGTGCTGTTAAAAAAAAAAAGTGTCCTTACAGAATTATGATACAGTATTTATCTAACCTCCCCCATAAGATTATAAGCACTTTCTAGGTAGAAACTGTAGCTTTTACTTTTTTGCTATTCCCATCCCCATGCAGCTTCTAAGGTGCTCTGCACCCAGCAGGCTCTCAGTGTATACACATACATATATTGCTGGCTGACTGACTAACCCCTAAATTAGTACATAGTCCACTGCTGATTATTCAAGGGTTTGTAGATTATCCAAGCTCTTTTTATCTTCTCATTTCCCTCCTGCTGACTGCCTTTTGGCCATGCCAGTACTCATTAACACTTCCATTAGAGTGTGGACCGAGTAAATGCAAACTGAAAATCTAGCTGGTAAATGAGGGGAAATGTATGCCCTCTCTATGGGTAGGACACTTGCATTGTTTCTCCAAGACTCAAACCTATTTGAAAAATCTTTTTTTTTTTTTTTTTTTTTTTGGTAAGGTGGGGAGCAGCAGTGTAGTAGGTGGGGCAGTGAATTTGGAATTGGGAAGTCCTGGGTTTGAATTCTACCTCAGACATAAAATAGCTGTGTAAATCCAGCAATTCACTTAATCTTTCTGAGCCTCAGTTTCCTCATGTGTTACATGAAAATGTTGAATATGATGATCTCTCAGGTCCTTTTTGCTTCTCTGTCTATATTCCTATGACCTCTAAGGGTATGTGGTAGGGGAAGTGGAGATGGAAAGAAATGGAAGAGAATTGAAGAGCAGGTTGGAATGGTGAGGTTGCCTTGGCACACCCCATCATCCCTTTTCAAAACTCCTCCCTACTTTATATTTTCAGAATGGAGAAAAATCCCTTATTATGATTAACAGAATCAGGGAGGTGAGTACACTAGAGATTTTCTTTCTCTTCTAAGACTTAATGTCATGTGGTATCTCCTTGAACTGAGAAGGAAAATGAACCTATGGTGTCCTTGTGTCACCAAAGGATATAAACACAATTGTGCTTCTGTAAAACTTGACATGTGGAATGTGTGCTCATCTGGAATGACCCCCCCCTACTCAAGGGTAACTGATGATTTCTGTTGTGTCTTTTCTCTTTAGCGCTGATCATCATTACAAAGGAAATTCCTTAGCATGAAAGGTCAATAGGGAATCTGGAAGTATGACCATAAGAAAAGACTTGATTTATTCTTTCTTTCATAGTTTGAAAAGGATAAAAATTCATTTTATCTTTACGGTGTCTTTTTTTCATTTCTTGAAAGATGTGAAAATCTCCCTGATGACTTCTAGTTGTTATTGTACATATGCCATTTACTGTTTCAAACTACTCTTAAGCTTTAGTGCAGAAATAGCTATAAATATGGGGAACTATCAAATATGTGGTTATCTCTTTTGGGCTGAGGAAAGAATATTCAGATATCTCAGGAAATTTATATAGTTACAGAGCAAGAGAAAAGTTAGGCCCAGGACTTGACTTAAAGTCGTGTATTGAGTCATTGTATTCTTTTGTTTGGGAGAAAATCACATCCCCATCTGTCCTTCCTATTGAAGTATGCTGAGCACCCCCTAAAGATCCCCTAAAGATCCACTATTTACTTTCACAGGAATCACTTCCTCTTGCTCTCCCCCATGTTCCCTTCACTAGCTCAGTTATGGCTTATGTTTTTCCTTTTGTTCCTTTCTTCTATATTCCTCTCATGCTCCCTAGAGCCAAAACAAGTTCTTTCTACCCAGTTTGACAAACCACCTGTGTTTTTCTTCTTCAGTAGATCATTCTTCAAAAGGCACCTATCAGAACAATGGGGGAGGGCTACAGATGCCCACAAACTGATGTAAGAACAAAATTCCCTTCATTTATTTCTGACACATGACATAAACATGACAAAACCAAGCACAGAAAACAATGAAGCAAAACAATTGCCCCAGTGAAAATCAGTTTAATAAAAAAAAATAGAATTTGACCCTTGAAAAATAGAATGCAAAAGGAACCATGTTCATCTCTTTTCCTACAATTATCAGCACATAGTTAAGAGCCATATTTAACACACTAAATTTACTTATGCTATCCTCAATTATCTATGGTCAAATATTTCTGTATTCCTTGGGTTCTCAACCTGGTATATAGTAAGTACCTTATAAATGCTTGTTAACTAACTCCTCACACCTTCCCTATTCTGTATAACCCAGCAGATTTCCCCCACATTATACTTGTCCTTATTTTACTCTGGACCTAAATTGGGTATGCCTTCTTTGTCAGACACCTTTCAGTCAATAAATATTTATTAAGAACATGTTATGTTCTAGGCACTGTGCTAAGTGCTAGGGTTTAAAAAAAAAGAGGCAAAAGACAGTTCCTGCCATTAAGAAGCTCATAGGGAGGGAGAGAGAGAGGGATGGAGAGAGAAAGAGAAAGATAGGGAGGGAAGGAAGGACACAGGTAAGAAAGGGGAGGGAGGAAAGGGGAAGGAGGAAAAGGATGAGAGGGGAGAAAAGAAAGAGAGGGGGAGAAAAAGGGGATAGAAAGCAGAGGAGAAAGAAAGGGGGGGAGGAGAGGGAGAAAGAAAAAGGAAAAGGGGGGAGAGAGAAAAAGAAGGAAGGAGGCAGATTCCTAAGTTAACAGGGGAAATTGGTGACAGAGGCAGAGTTAAAACGTAAGATTTTATTACATCAAATCTAGTGGTTTCCAATACACTAAAAACAATTATTAAGAACAGTCAGAAACTATGCGTGGTGCTAGGGATGCAACCCCCCCCCAAAAAAAATAGTCCCTTCCCTCAGAAAGCTAGCATTCCCTCAGGATGAATGCAAGGGACATCCTGCAAGTGACCCCCCAAATTTTGGCAGACATTTTGCCCTTCTTTTATAAACATGAACATGTTAATATGACATTTGATCATGGGTAGAAATGATATACAAAATTCCAAATTGGGGTTTACTGATAGAATTAAATCACTAAAAGAAGTAAAATAGAATAAAGCAGTCAGATATCTTTCTTATCAAGTTGTCACTTTTTATAATGTGGTAGTAGAAAATATTGGAAGAAGTGAGAGTTTTAATACAGATTTGGGAATTAAAAAAATATATTCTCAGTTTCTCCCCAAAGGATGTTGAGCATACTGCTAGTGTATTTCCACTACTTTAGTCCATTCCCCTGATAGTACTCACAGATGAGATGTTTATGGAATTATAAACTTAGAGATAGAAGGAACTTTAGGGTACATTAGAAATACACATCTGGAGCTGGGAGGAGTCTCAGAGGTCATCATGTCCACCCATATTTTACAGATAAGGAACTAGTGTACAGCAAAGTTAAGGATTTGCTCAAGGTTGTATAGATTAGGATTTTCCCACTCATGACCCCTTTTTGCCAGAGAAATTTGTATATGATCCTGGATATATAGGTATACAAAATTGGTATACAAATCAAATATTTACTGATAATAAATCATAATTTTGTGATCCCTATATAAAGTTGTATGATCCTATATGGGGTTGAGACCCCCAGTTTAAGAAAGTTTGATATAGAATTAATAGTAAGTAGTAGAGCTGGTATTCAAATGTGGGTCTGCTGATTTCAAACAGCTTTCCTTCTCCCCCCACAGTGTTGCTATCAGTCTAGAATTTGTGAGTCAAAACTTACAGTGACCTCTAGAGTGCTACATGATTTTTTGCTCTAGGTACATAGTTTTGTGAAGATTATTTTAATTTATGAACCTCTCATTTAGTCTTGGGGCTCTTGGTTATGAGTGGATGCTTGAAAAGTGGTCTCAGAGAGATAGAGAAATGCTCTGAAGATAAACTAGTTCAGGAGACAGTCATCTCCTGTTTGTCTTCTATTCAGGATCATAGGTTCACACATTTAGAGCTGAAAGATTTTAGCATTTTCATTTAATTCAACTCCTTCAATGAGATGAAGAACTGAGATACAAATATAGGTCACTTACATGGAGATTTAATCCCAGGAACCTTTGACTTTTGATCCAATGGTTTTTTCATTATTTCCATCTTCAAAACCAAGCTTCTGATGACAAACTATGTTTCCAATGCATCATTTTTTTCCTAATGGAGGTATTACTCTTATAATAGTAAACAGGTTCTGACTCCCTTTCTGTTTGCATGCTTGAGTGGGGGGGGGTAGGGAAAAGAAGGAAGGTCTTGAGAGAGGAAAATATATGAGATTCATGGTCCTAAAAACAGAGGCAAATTAACTATTTTCCCATTTGTATCTCAGACAACATTGAGTTACATAGGGGTCCAAACCGAGCTATAATGGTCATGATTGCTGGCCTAGATTAGTAATGCTTTACTCCTGTTTTGTTTACCATAATGAACTGGTCAATAAACATCACAAATTGTTTATCTATATAAATCTTGACAGATTATTGTTTATGAAATCCATTTAGCAAGTGAGGTTTTCCCATAAGGATGAAAAATGAAGATTTTAAACAGATTGCGGGAGAAGCTTGAGCTGTACCTAGAGAGTCAATGTAATAAAGGTTTCTTTATATTAATATTACAAAAACCATTTATCCTGGCAAAATCAATATTGCAATTCATCTTAGTTTGGTTTTTCTCTTTCTAAGTTGAAAATGTCTTTTCTTTTATTATATATAATTCTGTTTTAATAAATGTGAGATATATCTCATTTAGAAGGAGCTCTTGAGGAGGAAGCACTTATAAAATGACATGAAACTTGTAGCTTATTTGGTAAACAGTCCTAGAGAATGTAGAAAATTACATTTGTGGGTCTGTGAAATTTGGAGGCATCATTGTACTTATATCTTAATCATCAGAACTCCCAGATGATCTTGACTTTAGAGGATCAAACAACAGCATTTAGAGAAGATCCAATCTAAAGGTTCCTGTCAGGCAGAATTCCCACCAATTAAAAGCAAACAATTATCACAATGGTCAGGTTTCTGGCTGGGTAAGAAGTTATGAAATCAGGCACAATCATTTTTAATTATTCAAAATACTGTATACTTTCGTGAAAAGAGATTTATTTAGTTTGGGCTTGGAGATTAATATCTCCTGGATATTGATTGCATGAAAGTGGAGTTAGATGAGTATCAGTTGGGAGAGAAGGGAACTACATCAAGGAAAAGAACAATGTTAGATATTGGGAACTAGTGTTGCAAATGTACTGTATGTAAAATAAGTCTGATCGTCTCATGAGTGAATGGTAATGAAAACTGAAATACTCAGGAGACCCTTATTCATGAATGGTGTAGTAAAATAATTGTTGCAGAAGCAGAAGCTTGTCTTTCAATGTTTACCATAACATCACCATAACATCAAAAAAACCCACAAACCAAATATGCTAAGGAACAGCCTGAAATGAAATTAAGAACAAATAAAACATCTTTGTCTCCCCCAGAATTCTTCATTCTTATTTTTTTTTAAGAGCAATTTTCTTTAGCTGTAGAAATGCCTAAATACTCTAAGCAAAAAACACTACATGAAGGGGAAGATTTTGAGGTCATGCGTATGTAGTACTCAGTATAGTTTTTTGAAAAAGAAAAAAATACCCCAAATATCCCTTTCTCCCCCACCCTTTTTCCTCCTTTTTTTTTTTTAAGAGAGCAAACTAGAGTATAGTGGTTTCCAAGAGAGAATGTACTTTATTTATTCTCAAAGGGATATTATTCCATAAAACAAATTTGCAGTTTATTTTGCAGCTTTAGCTTTTATCAGTCTTTTTAAGGGTGTTGAATGATTACCCAGGAGATCACACAATCAAAGTTGCAGTGGGATAGAGGAACTATAATAAAGAAAGACCTTTGATGGATAGAAAAAATAGGAGGATGATATCTTTAAACTTGTTTTAATGTGCCACATAAAGAACCCTGTGTTAAAAATAGTCTTTAGGCATATACAATTTTTTTTGTTTTTAATAATTTGTGTGACAAAATCCCTTATCAATCAATATCATTGTCATAGGTTAATTGTTAGAATAATTCTTTTTTGGAGGTAACACATTTCTGTTCCTATCACAGTTAATAAAATGCCAGTGCAATAATTTTAATGGGCAAATATTAAAGCCAGAAATTGTAGATGCACAGTTAATAGTTTGTTCCCTAATATTTATTTTGCTTATTACAGTCCCTACTTATAGTCATTGATTTCAAACTACTATTACTACAAAGTACTACTACAATGATGACAACTATTACTACTTCTAGGTGCATATAGGTGTATATATATATTTATATATAGTATATACTATACTGTTATACTTAATAGACATAACTGAAAATATAGTATTTAATGTTATTTCAGTGGTCTAAACTAACTTTCCCAGACTTAGATGTCAGGAATAGGACTTGGTGATGTTTTGGAGAATGAATTTGCGTCTCTTGACTCTAGAAGGTAACTGACTTTGACTTAACTTTGAAGGTAACGACTCAAAGGTAACTTTATTTGAAAAATCTCAAATATATGTCCCATAATCCATGGTATCCTCATATACAGTCTATATCATAGTATTTCCATAGGATTATAGATGTTGACCTGAAAGGGGTCCTAGAAGCCATTGAATCCACTTCCCTCCTTTAATGAATGAGGAAATTGAAACTGATAGATGAGGAAACTGAAACTGAAGAGAGGATTTGTATCTAGGGCTTTTGTTCCAGTCTTTTTCTTCTACTACATTGTCTTCTTCCTTCTATCCATAGCTAAGTAACAACAAAAATAGTTTAGAATTTAATTCTAAATGAATAGACAGCTACTAAATTATCGGATCATAGATTCTGATCACAAAGCAGAAAAATAGATTTAGAGTTAGAAGAGGTCTTGTTGCTCTTTGTCTTGTCTAAAGGCTCTTTTTAGGTTGAAGACAATACTCTATAGTTTTCCAGTTCTTCAATGTCATCTTCCCTGTACTAAATGAAAAAAAAAACTTTTTGTGCCCCTTTCCTTTCTCCAAGCACTACTATTGCTTTCTCTCTTTCCTCCAGCTTCCACCTCCCACCCCCATTAATTACCAATGAGCCTTTTTATAAACTTACAGTCATTCTTTCTACTCATTCAACTGAGAGAAGGAAGGGAAGAAAATAATCTAACATCTGATGCATAAGCGGGGAACCCCTCCTCCAGACAAGTTCCAATCCAATATCTTATAAATATGGAGGTAACTCTGTGTTCCTGAAGACCATCCAATAGAGAACAAGGCTGGCAATCCCACCAAGCTGGGAAGTCTCTGAGAAAGGGCTTAGTGATAAATTGTATGACTGCCAGTTTAGGACCCACCTAGCCAAGTTTGAGAGGCTCATCACCAGAAGGTTGTTCTCCAGGTGATGAAGCTTTTTGGCAATCAGAACTCATGAATGTCTGGAGGTATTCTGATTCATATTGGTGTAGGGAGTGCTCACAGTGATTAAATTATAAATTCTTGAAGAAAAGAAAAAACATAGATTTGGATTTTCCTTGAAGAGAAGAGAAGATTTTAGAATTGGCTCTGGTGGCTTTCTCTTCAAGGAGCTTCAGCAATTCAACTATCTGTTGTCTCATTTTGGATATTTTTTAATGCCTATCAGTTTGTGGCAATATGGCATAATGGAAAAAGAGTAAGATCTGCAGTCAGGAACCCTTTAGAGGAACATCTGCAGCCCTAACTCTTTAGAGTCGTGTGACCCTGGACAAATCATGTATCTTTTATGTGCTTCATTTTCTTTATTTGTAAAATGGTGATTAAAATAGATATAGTACCTATCCCACAAAACTGTTGTGATAGCCAAATAATATAATATATGTACAAAGTTTTTAAAAGTTTATTGTTGTTAACACTATCATTTAATACCTGCCCAGGGAATGCAAATATAATTCTGACTTTTATGATTTAAAAGAAAATATTTTCTTTCATTCCAAAGCTAAATTAGTTAATTCATTCATCTATTCAACAGATATTTATTGAATCTACTACTTGTAAGACATTGCTTTAGTTTCTATATATTATAGTGTACTGGAAAGATCTGGTTTCGAAGTAAGGAAACCTGAATTTAAATCTTGGCTCTTTCATTTAGTTGCTGTGTGTATAACTGATAAGTCACATAAATTCTCTGTGACTCATTTTCTTTATTTGAAAATAAGTCTTACTATTTACTTTAAAGGGTTTTTGGGAAGAAACCCAACTTTAAGACACTTAAACCTTAAAACCTTAAAGGACTTCATTGACACAGATTATTAATGAAAAAAAAAAGTCTTTGATTTTAAGCATTTACTAATTTGGCTATGGCTTTTGAATCATGCACTGTTCTTTGGGTTGAATATGACAGCATTTTTCTCATGAGTGCAAATATTTGGGAGTTAGTTATGACATTGGAAAAAAAATTAAAGTATTAGTTAATGAAGGGATTCTTTAGATTTAATTTAAATGACTGTTGTTCAGTCATTTCAGTCATGCCCAACTCTTTGGGATCCCATTTTGGGTTTTCTTGTCCAAGTTGCTGGAGTGGTTTGCCATTTCCTTCTCCATCTCATTTTACATAAGAAACTGAGATGGACCTTAGTAACATAGCTAGTAAGTATCTGAGGTCATACTGGAATTCAGGAAGATGAGTCTTCCTGACTTGGCCAGGCACCCTATCCACTGTATCATCTATCCTGGCCAAATTTAAATGATATCAATTGCTTTTAATCAACTCAGAGAATATTGTTTTTGTTATAAGAAAATGTGCTCTCCTCTCTGGTACATAAAATATTGTATTGTTCTTTTGGTCACAGAGAGGAGGAGGTAGAAAAATGGTGCAGTTGTTTCTACAATAAAATGAAATAAAATTAACAACCCTAAAGAAGTTGTTCCTCCATTGTTTACTACAATGCTCTACACAAGAGAAGATCTTAGTAATTGCTGGCTGGACTTGACTTAAAAAGGGTGCATAAAAATGAACTATAAACAATCTTTTTTCTCAATCCTATTTTTAAAAAGAAATTAGGGAAACAGCATTAGAAGGGCTTTCAAGTATTAAGTGCAAATCTCCTTTATAACACCCTTAACAAGTAGTCACGTAGCTCCCACTTACAGAACTCTATAATCATGGGGAACTCATCATTTCCCAAGTCAACCATTTTACTAATGGATGCATCCAGCAGTTAGGTAAGTTTGTTCCTTATTTAAGCTAAAATTTGCCTCTTTGCAACTTGTAACAATTGGTCTTAGCTCTCTTTGGAGGCTAACCAAAACAAATCTCATCCTTTGCCTACAAATGTTTGAAGACAGCTCTTACACTTCTTCTTCTATCAGGAGATTGGGAGCAGAAGGCTTAGAAAATAGAGAAGCATTTAGATTACTCTTCTTTGTTGCTTGATGGGAAAATTCCCTTAGTACTTTTCACTGCTATGGGAGCAGCTAATGAGGAAGGCAGTTGATAGTGCAGTTATTTTCAACAGAGTATTTAGGAATGCCAAGGTATAGGTAGGCTGTTGATCTATGAATGACAGTAGATTAATGAACTTGACTTTTTTTTTTTTTTTTGCTAGTGAGATGGTTTGGTATTAGAGTATAGTGGTACTTGAAGGTTGGTGATTGTCAGAGGACGGTGAAAATTTGAGGAGAGATCCATAAAGAACCAGAAAAGTTATTTTGTTATTTTTGAATCATTTTGTGGCATGAAGCATGCTTTTTAGCAATATCTTGTGGCATGAGTTCATTTTTGAATTAGTCTGGGTTCTTGACTTGGTGGATCTAATCTAGATCTAGCATGTGGAAAAACAAGTGCTAAAGAAGCTATGAATTTTACTTTGATAAAAACCTTCCAGCAGATTTGTATCACTTCATAATCTTTGCTAAATGATTCCCATGTTCAACTAGAGTCAATCCATCAAATTATACCATTTCATATCTTGGCCATATGGATATAATAGGATTTGAGATTTAGAACTTGAATGGAGACAACCAGTCAAATCCCTTGATTTTTATAGATAAAGATATTGAAGATACTAAATTACTTGCTGAACATCATACAGATATTAAGTAACACAGCCAAGATCTACTTGGCTTTCTTTAAGGCCCAGCAACAAGAAGCCTTTCCCAACTTTCTTACTTCCAGTGCCTTTCCTCTTTTACTTATCTCCTATTTTTCCTGTATATAACTTGTTTCTATCTATTTATTTTTTTTATCTCCCCTGTTAGATAGTGAACTCTTTGAAAGAAGGCATTGTCTTTTGCCTTTTTTTGTATCACAAGCACTTAGCACAGTGTCTGGCAAATAGTAGACATTTAATATATGTTTATTGATTGAGTGATTGATTTTTACAGATAAGGAAACAGATGAGCCCTTTTGTGAGAGACTGAGCTAGTTTCTCTTAATAGGACACCGCTGGACAGATTATTATATTAGATACTTTGGAATAATGTGGGAGAAAACAGAATTAGAAGACATAGCTCTAGTAGGGAGGACTTTGGTTAAATCAGAAATTTTATGTGAGAGGGATTAGCAAAATTTTGAGTCACTTGCATTGCCTTTCTCAATTCTTTATTACATGGGAAAAATAGACTATCTTACCCTGAAGCTTATGATCTACTCTAAATGACATTTAACATGGCTGATAAAGCCCAGTGTTCTTGTCCTTTGATGGTTTATTAATTTTATTTACAGATGCTACCCATGCAACTGTCATCTCCCTGGAGCCTTGAATGGAAGTTGTCATCCGGTCACTGGTCAATGTTTCTGTAAACAGTTTGTAACTGGCTTAAATTGTGATGATTGTGTTCCTGATGCAAGTCATTTGGATATTCACAACCTATTTGGTTGCAGCAAAAGTAAGTACATGGGCCTTAAAACATGCATTGAGTTTTTTTTTCCTTTTCTTTTTTTAAAAATTGATACTTGGAAGGTCAGCTTTATTCACTGAGAACTGAGAAGGAAAAATGGATTTTTGGGAGATATAAATGAAAGACAAATATCAAAGGTAGTAATGGAACTTATTTTTCTGGATCTGGCTATCCTCTTTTAAAGTTAATAGTTTGAATATGATCTTGTCTATAAAGAAAGGAATTGACTCTATGCCCTTACAATAAGGATTCTTTTTAGTTTTTAATTCCATGACAAATGGCGGATTTATTCATATCCATTTCAAATTCTTATATTACCTATTATATATTATAGTATATATTACTTATATAATCTTATATTATGCCCCTTTCCAAAGGTCAGGGTATATGTATAGGGATGCCTAGTAGGAATGAGACACATTCTTCCATGTGGAATCCTGAGACATCTATAAATGCTCATTCTGTGATAAGTCCCAAGTGATATTAGACTGTCATAAGCTAGTGGGTTGTTGTGCCACCTATATTCTTGAGAGTGAGGAAGAAATGAATTATCAAGTATCACTTACAACTATGAATCTGGAGTGGAGGCAAAATTGAGTGTTCAGGATGTCCTCATATGCTAATGATTAATAATTATGACAGCTGATATCCATAGTGCTTTAAGGTTTAACAAGTCCTTTATATACATTCTCTTATGTGATTTATCACTACAATCCTAGGAGATAAATGCCATAGATAATACTAATACCAATAATAATAATGATAATTATGATTCCCATTTTTAGTAGTATGGTCTGGATTCTGGTGGATAGAAAGCTGGTCTTGAAGCTAGGAAGGCTTGGGTTCAAATCTTACTTTTGACAATTACCAGCTGTTGCCTAACCTCTCAAGGAGTCTCATAAAAGTACTGCATCAAAGAGAGTTTCATCATCTGGCAATTACATCAATGATATCACAAGTCTAATTCCAATCTGATGGAATACACTGTTGCTGTTGGAATACACGGGAGCCATCTGACAGTGGCTGCTGGAAATACAACCCAGATCTGCAGAATGAATCTCCTCTTGTGAGAGGATGTAACAAGGAGACAAAGAGTCAATTGCATTGTCTGATCTCTCTCCTCTTCCCTCTCTCTCCAATTTATCTCATTCCCAGTCCACAACATCTGTGTCGGCAAAAGCTGCTTCTCCTTCAGATATTATGATTCACAGTTGTGGAGGCTCTCAGAGAATTGATCTGCCCCTTAATATCAATTCTAGTATTTCCATTTTCCAGACAACATAAGTAAGACTTAGAGACATTAAGATACCTATGGACAAAGCATAGTTAATGCTCTGAATGAAAGGAGATCAAGTGTAGTTTTTTCCCCCGATTTATCATAGTCCAACATTTCTATTATGCTGTATGCCTCAAATTTGCTAGAAAGCAAAGAAAGAAAATGAGCATTTATTTAGTGCCCCCCAAATGCTAAGCATTTTAAAAATAACTTTATATTTTATCCTTAGAAGCATATTGAGGAATTAGCATTATTATTATCCTCATTTTACAATTGAGGAAACTGAGGCAAACAGAGGTTCAGTTACTCAGGGTCATATGACTAGTAAGTATCAGAGGCTGAACATGAACTAAGTTCACCAGAATGTTTATGTCACAATGTCTTGCCTGCACATTTGAAATAAGGCATGTTAACTGAAAAGCACCATTGTGAATATTTATGTCTTCATATGGTTATACGTGGGAAATTATTTTATTCAATGTCTTTGATTATTGATATAGCGTTTGAGTCATAATAGGCACTTAATGAATGTTCATTATTATTCAGTAAACATAGAGACTAATATCAAAACAAAAAGAGACTTCCGAGATTATTTCACCCATTTTATTTTCATTTTTACAAACAGGAAAATTGAGGTCCATGAAGTCACATGATTCTTTGGAAGGTAGAGACTAAAACTAATGGTGCCATGTGCAAAGTTTAATTTTTTTTCTGTTATACAATATTACTTTTAGCTTATTTACAATGTACCTTTTGGGTATGGGTTTAAGTCAAAAATTTCAAACTGAATTTTGTATTGGCATTATCTACAATAATACTAAAAGATTCTGAGATTGGGGCTATTATTTTTTTGAATATAAAATGGATCAGTTTGTGAGGATACTGGGCACATCCAACTTTACTTTCAAATATAATATCATCTCCATCTGAGAGCTTATTCTTGATCTTGAGATAAAATATTAAGAATTATCCCAGACAAAGGTCATGGTGATTGGTTGTATGATTGAACAGTTCTCTGATTCTTGAAGGAAACCATATTTTATGGTTTGAAAGCAAAAGTTATAAGGCTTTCATTATTAACTGACATGGAAATTAGCAAGATCCTACTGTATTAAGCTTTTTTTTTTCATAGTACTTATTAAAGATCAGTGATGGTGAAATTTGATAAAAAAGTCTTCTCCCTCATAAAATTAAAGAATAATATAAATTTACTCATGATTAGAAGTTGTGACTATTGCCTAAGAAAGTCCTTTCAGTTCTAGAGATCAGTCAAAGGAAGCATCCCTCAGAATTCATGGTACAACTTTCTGGGGAGCTGGTCATCTGGAAAAAGTCCTTTTATGATGAATTTGATTTAGGAATCTAGAATTTAAAATATGCTACTAGTCACATTGTGGCAACTTGTACCATGGTAACTATAATTTTTAAAACTTCTTAAGGATTTGGAAGAACTTACATTTACTCAGAGTCCCACTAATTCATATGCTATCTTATCTGGCCAAAGAGCCATCTCAATTGGGACTTAATATTTCCTCCTCAGAAAGCTGAGTGGTCTCATTGAATCATTAGACTTCAGAGCTGAATTTTCAAAAATTTCTCATTTAATTTCCCTCCAGGCATGGTTTGCTTAGAATGTGAAATCTGACAAGATCCTAGTCAGAGGCTATCACAACAAATAATCATGTGTAAATGTTTGAAAGACTAAGGGAAATGAATTCTTGTTGCCAAGGAAATTTTTATCCCATGCAAATTATCATTCTGGCTTTCGTTTTCTGGGAACTTAGGCATGAGACTTAAGCAGTCTTCTGTGAGTTTTATGAGAGGTATTTCAGGAATCCAAAAGCTAGTATTAAGGTCAGTTTTTCTACTTCCTTTCTTGTTCATATTTCTGGTTATTTGCATATAACTATATAATAATAATAATAATAAACACTGGCTTTCATTTGTATAGGACTTTAAGGTTTGCAGAACCTTTTACAAATAGAATTTCATTTGATCATCACAATAACCCTGAGAAGTAGGTACTATTATTATCCACATTTTACAAATGAAGAAACTGAGGAATAGAATGATTGTGACTTGCCCAAAATCACACAACTAGTGATTGTCTGTGGCTGCAAATGAAGTCAGGTGTTTCTAATTCCAAATATGACACTTTACCCACTGTTCTACCTGCCTTCTATGCATCTATCTATTATCTATCTTTCTATCTATTTTTCCATCTATTCACACACATATTGTATTTTATATGCATAATGATGACTAGGTTTAGAGTTCTTTACTCCACAATAAGCTAGAAGTATTAAGTAGGCAAGAATTGTTGGGCTTTTAGGGTAGCTATAGACAAGATAGCCGGGTCTCAAAACTTTTTTAAACAATTAGAGACAGTTGACTTCAGAGGTCTAAATATAGGTCACTGAAGGAATCAAATGCACTTCCAATACTTAGTTAGCAAAGGAGATTTTCCAAGGCTAAGCCTCCTAAGTCTTTAAGGGTAGGGTTCTGATTGTCAATAACTGTATTTTCCTATGTCATCATAGTGCTACTTAAAATTCCTTCAGATGTGTTTTCCCCCCACCCCAGGATCATGGCTTATAGGAATTCCAATAATATTTTATATATTTTTTTCAAATACATGTAAAAATAGTTTCCAACATTCATTTTTGTAAGATTTTGTGTTCCAAATTTTCCTCTCTCCCTACCTTATCTCTCCTCTTTCCAAGACATAAAGCAGTCTGATGTAGATTAAATAAAATAAATATATGCAATCCTTTTAAACATATTTTCATATTTGTCATATTGTGCAAAGAAAAATCAGACCAAAATGGGGGGGGGTTGCAAGAAAGAAAACAAATAAAAAAGATGAAAATACTATGCTTTGATCCACATTCAGTCTCCGTAGTTCTATCTCTGGATGTAATTGGCATTTTCCATCCCAAGTCTATTGGAATTATCTTGAATCATTACATTATTGAGAAGAGTCAAGTTTATCACAGTTCATCATCACATAATCTTGTTACTTGTTACTTTCTCATTGTAATTGTCTTAATATGTTTTAGGCTACTGTACTGATATGAAGATGAAATGGTATAGAGCATACTGGGCCTGGAGTCAGAAGACCTTTTTTGAATTTTGGCTCTGGCATAATCTTAGGTGTAATCACATGCAAATCACTTCACTTTTCTGAGATTTAGTCTTTTTATTTGTAAAATGGAGGTTGTTGTGAGGAGAATGCTTCTTAAACTTTAAAGGGCTATACAAATATATATTATTATTGCACCATAATTAGGGAATTCTCTTTAATACTGAAGAATCAGTAATGAAATCTATTGGAAAGACTTTTATCCAAAAATTCCACCATTCTTTCCTCATTTTATATGGTCTTAGATTTTGAATTTCAAGGCAGGAGTAGTAACAGAAGCAAAGTGTGGGGGTTGAACTGGGGCAGGAAAATGTTAGCAATCTCTATCAGTGACAGTGAGGTAGCCTAGTGAATTGAGTGATAGACTTGTAATAAGGAGGACATGAGTTCAAATTCATCCTCAAACACTTTCTGCCTAAGTCATCTTGGATGTGTTAACATCTTTTTGCCTCTATTTCCTTATCTGTGAAATGAGGATCATAATAGCACCTACTACCGGAGTTGTGAGGAGAAAATGAGATAACATTTATTAAGCACTCTGCCAATTTTAAAACAGTTTGTAAATTCTAGTTATTATTATTGTCATGGCATCTAGATTAATGTATTTGGTGAAGTTTAACAGTTCTTTCTGACAAATTTATGTATATCTGTGTAGGGGTGTTATGGATGGAACCTATATAAATGACTTTCAGAAAAGTTAAAAAAAAAGACTTCCCTTTTTTCATAGTCATGATAGAAATGAAAATCTAGTGACTAAGGTGATACCTGCCATAGTAGGAAAATTCCTAAATGTGGAGTTAGAGGACCCAGACTTGAATAACAACTTTGCTACTTATTATCTCTATGACCTTTGACAAGTCATCTAATCACTCTTGACCACAAGTTTCCAAATCTATAAGATAAGGGAATGGGAGTATATGGGGACTCTTTCAGTTTAAAAATCTGAAAACTTGTAAATCTGAAAGAAGGAAAATGGGATGATTGTATTGGATACTTGAAAAGAAGTGATAGGTCGGAAATGCTTCCTTGCTTTTTTTTTTTTTTTTGACAACTTTTGAAAAATTATCTCCAGAAATTTGATGAGAATGTGGAAGTGTAAGGGGATATTATATCAGGTGAATTTTTTTTCTTCTAAAATACTGAAGATAATATAGTTCACCCTAAGTAAAGAGTTATCTTTTACAGTATGTTTAACATGAATTTGGATAACTACTTTTTTGGGAATTATATACAGAGACTTCTTTTAAAACACAGAGTTTTGGACAAGATGACCTCCAAAGTCTTTTCCAACTTGAGGTTGTTATGATTCTATGAAGTAATTATATAGCCATAAATATGATGTAATTATACCGCCATCAGAATGGAAAGTCCCTGAGAGCAAGGGAAATCTTTATTTTAGTTTCTAGTTATATCTTCAGGGCTTAGCTCAGTCCCTAGGACACAGTAAGCACTTACTATATGCTTATATTTTTCCTACAAAGCAAAAAGATGAATTTTCCCATCTGGCCTTAGAGTATGCCATCTCATCATTCAATAGATTCACTGAGTATGTATAATTGATGCTTGGTGATAGAACCTTTGCTACTTAAGATCAATACCTATACATATTCCCAAATATCCACTCTATGGAGTGAGGTGTAAGATACAACTGCTGCAGCATTGTAGTAGAAAATTTCCTTTAAAAACCCATGATATTACTTTGCTTAAAATTTCAGGTTTTAATTAAACTCAGTCATTTTAGGATATAAGTGATTTAAACAGAAGTACAAGCACTATTCATCTTTGGAGAAACTTCAGAAATAAGAGTCAGGAAGAAAGCTCTTAGAAAATTTTGGCATTTATGATCATAGACTTTGGTGGGTTTTTCAAGTAAATTTATGTCAGCTACTTTGACCTACCGATTTGTTTTATGTTGATAGATAAAAAGCTTTGTTTTAGAGAGCTTATGATACATTAGCTTTGTTTATTAATGTCTTGGTAAACCACATGTCTTTTTGATAAAGTAATTCTGAATCAGAAAGACCTCTTGGCTGCTGATTTCACTCCAGTTTACTTGTGTGTTTATTGATTGCCTTTGTTTATAAATGCTCTCTTCATTGTAATCTAGCTCCATCCCAGCAACCTCCACCCAGAGGACAAGTTCAAAGTTCTTCTACTATCAATCTCTCCTGGCATCCACCTGATTCCCCAAATGCCCACTGGCTTACTTACAGCTTATTTAGAGATGGTATTGAAATTTACAAAACTGAAGATAAGTACCCATATGGTAAGTCTGAATTTTTGAAAATAAATCCATATATAGTGAATTGAATATTTAATCCAGAATTTTCATTTTGAAATTTCTGAAGAGTGGAATTTTCATGATTTTTCTCCATTTGTTAGGCTTTAGTTTCACAAATTATTTTTTAAAATTTAATTTATTTTTAATTTGTGGAATAAAAGCATTTTCATAATAGTTCAATAAAAAGATTTTATGTGAAACTACAAATCTACTATATACAATTTGGTAATTCTTTCAAATATATAACAAATTATCATTTAATTTTCTTTTTTAATCTTTTCTTTCGCTCCATGATGACTATTAGTAGACATACATATATATGCATATGTTTATATGTATATAGATATATAACTTCCATAATACTCTATTTATTTTTTCTTTTTCTGGTAGCATCTTTCTTCATATGTCCTTTATAGTTAATTTTGGTATTTGTCATAGACAAAATAAGTTATTTGCTCAGTCATTCTTAGAACAATATTGCTCTTACTCTATACAATGTTATATTGGTTCTGCTCATTTCACTCTTCATTATTCTGTGGAAATCTTTCTGTGTATTTCTAAAATCATTGAGCTCATTATTTCTTATAGCACAGTAGTATTACTTTACAATCAATACCACAATTTTTCAGCCATTCCTCATTGATGGGTAGATTTTTAATATATACACATATATATGCACATAGAAAAGTGTTAAAGAACTACATTTTGGAAATATAGGGAAATTAAGATTTATTAATGAATGAAGATTCTTTAAGAGATTTTCCATGTGGATCGTTGATGATTTTAACATAATAACCTAATGATTTCATCAAATAGTTAATAAATAACCATAGCATGTAAAACATCGGGGATATAAAATAAAAGACCCTGTCTTTAAGGCATTTACATTATATTGGGGGATGCATCATATCCATGGATAAGTAAATGCCAGATAGTTCAAGGAAGAAGACAGAACTTACTGGGAGCAATTAGGAAAGATTTTCATGTATGAGGTGATACTTGAGCTGAAACTGTTGATCTTCCAAGTCTTCTTTGGTTTCTCTGAATTGAGAGGCTTGGAAGCTATTGATACTACTGCTGATTTGAAGGTCCTTAGACCTTGCTGGCTTGGGGTCCAGGGCTGGAGCTGTGCTAGCTTAGTCTATATACCAGGACTGGTGTCACAGACTTTTTTTGCTGACTTTCTAAGTTCCCTTTGGCTGGAAAATGTTCTTTTCCATCTTTTCTGGGTGTTCTGATGTTCTAAAATTTGTTTAGAGTCATTATTAAAGGATTTTTTAGTGATTTGAAGAAGAGGTTGGGTTAATTCTGGCCTATATCTCCCCCCTGAGCTAAGAAGGAAGTTAAAGTTTCTAAAAGGTGAAGGTAAAGAAGATACACATTCTAAAAACATGGGTCAAATATGTAAATAAGTCAAGGTGATCAAAAGATGGAATATCACCTGTGAGCTAAATGTGGTTGGAACATCAAGTGTGTGTGAAGGGAAACAGTATGAAAAAGTCTATAAAGATGAGTGGAATCTAGATTATTGGAGGTTTTAAATGACAAACTGAGGACTCTGTAATCTAATATCAAGGTGTTAAGGAATCAATAAAAATTTCTTGAGTAGGGTAATGGAATGGCCAGTTGTCCTATGTAAGAAAATTCTTTTGGCAGCTATGTGGAAGATGGATTGCATGTAGCAAGAGAATGGCAGCCCTAGGAATGAGTTTGCATCAGTCTAAGTTAGAGGTGATGTGAGCGTGAAATAGGATAATTGTTAGGTAAGTGAAATAAAAGAGCATTAATGATTATAGTGGGAAAATGGATAAGATTTGGCAACTGATAAATATGGGGGTTGAAGGAGAGGGAAGTCATGACTTCCTGTGAGGTTATGAACCTAGACTGTGGGTTTGAGTGGTGAGGAGAGAAAATGACTTCTAACTGGGATATGTTGACTTTGAGGTGCCAACAGGACAATTAAATAAACATATTTCATCAGTTGTTGATAATGTGGGACTGAAGTTCAGGAAAGAAGTTAGGGCTGGATATATACAATTGTGTGTGTGCGTGTGTGTGTGTGTGTGTGTGTGTGTGTGTGTGTGTGTGTGTATCATTTCCATAGAGATAGATAGTCATTGAATCTATGAGAGTTGATGATATCACAAGATAAAGAATATGTAGAGAAAATGAGAGCAAAGGCATCTATTTAATGGATGGAGATAGAAGTTGATTTAGCAAAGGACAGTGAGGAGCAAAGTGACAAGTAGAAGGAACACCAATACAAAACAATGTAATAGAAGGCAAAGGATGAGAAAAGATCAAAGAGCTGTCAAAAATTACAGGAAATCAAGAAGAATGAGAACTAAGAAGAGATCACTGGATTTAGGACAAATGACTAGTAATTGGAAAGAACAGTTTTGTTTGAATAGTGTTGGAAGACAGATTGCAAAAAAGTGAGAATGTAGTGGCAGATGAAGAATTGGAGGCGATTTTTTAAAGGTTTGTAAAAGGGAGAAGAGCAATGTCAATAATTTGAAAGAAATGGAGGATCAAATAAGAAGTTTATTAAGGTAAAGGAGGCCTGAAAATATAATTAGCAGGGAAGGAGTTATGGGATAAGAGGGCACTAAATATAAGAAATGGAATTATCAGAGATGTTAGGCTCCTGGAAGTGAGAGAAGGGGATGAGGTCAAAGGTACAAGGTCAGGAATTGACAAAGCAAAAATCCACTTTCTCATCAGAGACTAAAAGAAAAGATTAAAGAAAGAATGATAATATAAACCTGGTACCCCATAGATGACTACAACAAGGCTGTGGAATGGATTACATAGCTGGATGGACTGTATCTTAAAGGAGGAGAGGTCTAGCAGTGCTAATGTGAAGTAATAAGTAATGCCCTCATCCTGGTCCAGTATGTATAGAGATATGAAAAGAGTATTCATATTTGAAGGGAATAGCCAGGGATACAGTATCTCCTGGGAGAAGTCAGGTTTCCATGAGTTTTAATGCAAAATGAACTTTAATTGAAAGAAGAAGGCTTTGGATGGAAGTTAAGGAAATTATTTATAGCTGGGAGATAATTAAAAGGGATTTTTAAAAATCACAACCATTTTTATTCATTATCTTTAAAATAATTTATTTTTCAATGATTTAGGTACCCTTTCCATGGCTACAGAAGATTAAAAGATTTTTAACATTTCTCTACCCCATTGCTATATGATTCTATTTGTGTTTTGTTACAGCAAGTTATACAACTTAAGAAACATTAGGAAGGACTTGATTCAATTTTTGCTTTTGACTATATTAAGAACTTTAAAATGAATGATGAGTTGGAAAGTTAGGTAAAATGAAACTTAGTATGCTTTTGGTGTGTATACCCTTTTCAAAGTGGTTAAGATGATGGTTCTTCCTACCATAGGTCGATGCCCTGTATTGATTAGCTTTGAAATGCCTGTATAGCGTAATGGTTCATTATTACATATCACTGTGGGTTACATATTGTAGCTTTATTATCTCTGACATGAGTCTAGGTTGTCCTGTTTATAGTTCTTAGAATTATACTTCTCTTAAGTACTCTAAGCTTTCTTTGAAGTTGTGTAGAGAAAACTCTGTACTCAAAAGAGATACAGATTGCAAAGTGAAATGAACATCTGTCTACATCTGCTATGTTGGCAATGTGGCCCAAAAACCTGCCACTTGAATGTTTGTTTTCTTCCAAATAACAGCATGATGCAGGTGTCCTGAAACTTCAGTTTCCTTGATAGTGGAAAAATATGTACAGAAATATTGGAAATAGTTCTAAAAAGTACAGAATTATACTTTGTAATTTTAGATCACTTATGTATGATAGTGTCATTCTTATATATGAGCATTTGAGATCATGGTGTCCTATTTCCCATATAAGCTTTAATTCAGTGGAAGAACTAAAGTTGAAAAACTATCTGAAATACCTTTGTACCTAGAGACAAATTTCACCATGGCAACCTAATATGATCCATTTTATAGAACATTAAAAATGGAATATAGTGCTTTGACACTATTTCATGATTGCACTCAGCTAGTATCTAAATAATAGTTTCTTACACAATAACTGTGTACTAGTTCGCTAATCAGACATTTATATAATCCTATTTAACAAGCCATTATTTTCTAAAACCACAGTTTTTGTGAAAAAGATTACAATTCTGACATTTCTTGACAATCACTGTAATTAATGATGTGAAAATCATCTGCATGATGGCATTTGAATAGTAAGAACAATTTGTTAATGCTGTCAGAACTTTGTATCATTCCAATAACACTCTGATGTTTATTACTGTAGTTTTGGTGTGTGTGTAGCATATGTAATATGAAAAGGAAACACTACTTATATACAGCTGGATGAATATAGATTTTATTTTGGTTAAGTAAGAGTTTGGAATTACAGTTGGAAGAGCACTGAACTTTTCAGGGAAAATTAACAGTATTGCCTTCAAAGATAGCTTGATGTTTTGGATGAGGACATTATAGAATTCCTAATTAAAATAACTTTTGGACTTCTGTTCACTGGACTGTGGACCATGGGACTCCCCAGGTGGCAACTCTCTTTGTCTGAGAGACACACAAGACATACTATGAAAATGAAATATGTATGAGGATTTCATTTCATTCTATTGATTATTACTAATGTGACCATTTTGAGTGCTATCCAGGAATGTTACCACATTTAGGTTGAATATTATAGATAAAAGGATGTGTTGCAGAATCCTGTGTGGTTATTTCTTCCTTTATGAGTCAGAAATAGGATAGAATTCAGTCAGAGAATTACAGAACTCAAAAGCTGGAAGAGACCTCAGAAAGCAACTAATAGTCTCTTCTATGGCATCCCTAGGAAGAATTTCTTTTCAGTATTTAGTTAAGGGGAATCCACTTCTTACCAAGGCATCCTTTTTATTTTTGGACAGCTCCAACTATTAAGAAGTTTTCCTGACATTGAATCCATATCTGCTTTTTAAAATTTCTGCCTTTTGTTAGTAGTTCTGTCCTTAGAGGCTAAACTGAATAAGTCCAATCCCACTTTTGCAATATAACTCTTGTGATATTTGAAAATAATTTTCATGTATTTACTAAGTCTTCTCTTTGCTAGGTTAAACAATCTCAGTTTCTTCAACCAATCTTAATATGACATGTTCACCAGTTTTTTCATCATTTGAGTAACTCTCTTCTCTACATGCTCCAATTTATCTATGAATTTCCTAAAAGGTGTCCAGAACCAAATCTATTACTTCAGATATGCCTGGAGCAGGGCATTTTGTAGAGAATTATATTTTCACATGACTGCCAGTCTTTGGACTTTGTCCTATCTTCAGAAATCTAATCATTGTGTAAGATTGCATCAGCCCTAGTACCCTTTATCAATATCCTCTATACCTTGTGCTTACTTTCTGACTGAAGGGAAGGAAAAGAGCTCCCCCACAGAATCTCCATGTAAGAAGGAAATAAGCCCATTCGTGTCTGAGCTTTTCATCTGGCTTCATTCTTTTTAAACTTATGTTCTTGCTGGGTACTTTTCCTTCTCCTTCACTCCCTTCTTTTTGCCTTCTTTTGTGTTATCTTTACCCATTAGATTGAAAGCTCTTTGGAATAAGAGGCTTTCTTCATTTGACATACTTTTCTCTCCAGAGATTAGCACAGTGGCTGGTACTTAATAACCATTTATTGACTGGCTGATTGACTGAAATGATGGATGCTACTTGATGTGCAACCTGGTACTTACACATTTCCTTTTCTGACATTGTTTCTCCTGATGTATATTTTCCTTTTGCATAGCTTCCTCCCTCCTGATCCATGATGATTGGATTGGCTAGTGTGTTAGAGTAGCTACAGCCAGCCAAAGGGTCAAAGAAGTTCTCCAGCAATTGCTGAGAGATATGAGCATGAGAATATTCTACATTCATCCCTCAGGTTAGAAATTTTGTAGTCCCTTGCAAAATCTACTGCAGTTATTTGACATTTGATATCATAGCATCATCTTTGTACTATTAATCACAATATTTGTATTACCTTGTAATTATACATAAAAATGGATATCAGCACTTAAAACAACAGGGGTGATTAATCCACATTCCCAAGAAGCCATCTCAGGCAGCCCTTCACAATAAATGTATATCAACAATACTTGTAATAGTCATAGCACAGTATAAAGTAGTGCTTGACAGAATGACTCATTGTTTAAATTACACACCAGAAATATTAAGTACATGTCATTGCAGTACATGCATATCCATGGAACACAAGCAAATATGCACAGCAGCAAAGCTTTAATAGCACCACTATGCTTACAGAATAATAAAGCATGAATCAATAGCATTGTAGATGCACATAAACAATAGAAATATATAAAGCTAACAGATAAGCACATGTACAATGTGCACATGATATTGAATAAACAAATATACATGAAAAATACAATAAATCATAAACATACTTAAAACATTAACATGTGTCAATGATCATATGCAATTCCACTTTTGGAATGTGCTGTCTGAAGAATGACCTATCTCCTCTTCAATCCATGACTGTCCCCATATTAGAATTGGCATTCTGGGACTTGTACCTGGATCTCATCAAACTAAATTAGCAGTGGTCAATGGCCCTGATACACTTAAAGTGATCATTTCTCTTTCTTTGATCCTCACCATGTTGCTATCACATAATCATAGAATCATGGGAATTTTAGAGTTGTAAAGAATATCTAATCCAAAATATACCTGAAAAAGAATTCCTATTACAACATATCTGTCAACTGATTGTTCAGTTGTACTTGAAGGAAGAACTACAATGAGGGGAAAATTCACTATCCATTGATGAAACCTATCACTATTTTGAATAACTCTAATTATGAATTATTTTTTCTTGACAGTAATGTTAAATTTGACTCTGTAGCTTCCATGCTTTGTTACTGTTTTTTTCTTCTATAGCCAAAGCATGTTGAATCTCAGACATTGAAACATTTCAAAATATCCATCATGACCCTTCCTTATCTCTTCTTTTTCAGGTACAAAATCCTTAGTTTCCTCAATTCTTATATTGCACAAATTCAAGGTCCTTTATCATCTTGTTTAATCTCTCCAAGTTCTCTCCCTCTTTCCCTCTTCAACTTTTCTTTCTTTCTTCTTCTTCTTCTTCTTCTTCTTCTTCTTCTTCTTCTTCTTCTTCTTCTTCTTCTTCTTCTTCTTCTTCTTCTTCTTCTTCTTCTGCATCTTCTTCTTCTTCTTCTTCTGCGTCTTCTTCTTCTTCTTCTTCTTCTTCTTCTTCTTCTTCTTCTTCTTCTTCTTCTTCTTCTTCTTCTTCTTCTTCTTCTTCTTTTCCTCCTCTTACTCCTCCTTTTCCATTTTCTCTTTCCTCTTCCTCCTTCCTCCTCACTCCTCCTCCTTTTTCCTTCTCACTCTTCCTCTTCTTCCTCCCTCCTCCATCTTCCTCCCTCCTCCCTCCTCCTCCTCCTTTTATGTAAGTTATACCTTTCACTAAAGACCAAGAACATAGTAGTTTTTTGGTTGCTATATCACAGTACTAAAGTATAGTCCACTAAAACTTTTTTTTTTAAAGGCAAGCTATTGTCTAGCCATGCTTCGTCCATTTGCAAAATTGACTTTTTCAACTCTAGTATAATATATTTTAAAACTCTAGAGTACAATATTCCTATTGATTTCATTTTGTAAATGAAGTTCAATGCAGTAGCAAATCAAAATCTTTTCAGATTCTAACATTGTCAGGTTATTGTCAGGTCTCTTTTCAGCTGTATGTTTACAAAAGTCTTTGCTAAGGGTAGACTGAACCTATGATTTCATTGGTATAAGAAATTCCTGAATTGGTTCTGGGATTCTAGCAATGAATCTGAGTATCTTCTATGTAGCATTCCCTTTTGGATATACATCTTTCTCAAGGTCACACAGTCTATTTGGATTAGAGGTAGGACTTGAATTTATGTCTTCTTGATTTCAAAGCCCAGCTCTCTACTCACTAAGTCATACAACTATTCCATGTCACTGATAAAAAATGTTAAACACTGTAGTACTATTCCTATTTTTGGTGATAGCTTTGTGATTTCAAAATGTCAGGAGCATCTTGGTCCCTTAATAAAAGCTGATTAGCAGCATCATTTCCTGAATTGGAGGGAAGCATCCCTTCAATGGACATTCTTAATCTCTTGTGCAATAGACCAGAATCCCTTGGAGTGGCTTGATCTATTCCATGTGGCAATCCTGATCTCATCAATTGTGGTGAACCATACCAGGACAGTGAAATTCTAGCATCTAGCACTTGGCCCCAGCATGGGAGGTAGTGGTGGTGGTAAAAGAGTCAGGCCTTAACAATGCAGTGAAACAGAACCCAGGCCTATGGCAATAAGACTTTGCATGTCCAATAGTGGACAGGTGTTCTACCCTGACACAAGATAAGGAGGGTGGGCAGTGGCAACGCCTGAGTTAGCACTCAGTCTCTGGTACAGGGGATAGCAATTGATCTCAGAAGAATGAGGAGAAACACAGGTCCTAGCAGTGGTGACCAGGAAATAGAAATAAGAATTTTTGGTGTCTAGAGTAGCAGAAACAGAAGAGAGCAGAAATGCGCCAAGCAGCAGAATGAATATTGGAATGGAACCTAGCAATAGAAATATGATGGAAGCATGGATCATGGGAAAAGACAGATACATGGTAATCTTTTGTGTATTGTAGTCTAAGGTTTATTGCCCCTCTCACCCAATGCTGATAACATAATGTTTCATTGATCATTGTATTTCCAGCCTGGAGAGAATTTGGAGGACCACAGCATATCATTGTTTGTAGGGTCTTACTATTAGGCCACAAAGGAGAGGTAGAAGTATGTAACCCATTCTTCCTCCCAAAAGAAGAGCAGTCCATTAGAAGCCTCTCATTGGGCAGAAATTTATATTTATTTCCCCATTCCCATGGAACACCTACGGAAAGACAGGTCCTGGCTGGGGGACCAGGGATAGTAGGAGTACACGATAATTCTTTTTGACCCATGTTGAGAGTCGATGACTATGTATTTGTTTTTGTTGTGATTCTGTTTTAATTTTTCATCTTCAGTGTTGCATTTATCAGGTTTCTTGAAAATGAGAGTTCAAGACTGACTTATTAATAATCCTAAAAGCTTCTAAGTGGAGGAAGGTTCTTTAGAAGACCTTAAGAGTCTCACCATCAAGAAGAGACTTGTGATAGGAACCACACACCAATGCTAGTTCATGCAAATTAGGGTAGTTTTTCTTCAAAGGAAGTCAAAACTTAACTTGATGATTGATTTAGAATTCTAAAAGTTCAATCTTTTGACATCAATTTTGGTTGCCTGAGAACAATCACAACTCGTTACAGTACCCTCTTTGTTGCTTGGCAGGTGTTAAAAGTGATAAATATTTTAGACAAAGGTACTCTGTTAAACTGAATCATTTCAAGGTGGCCTAAATTCATATACTGGATTAATATCTGTTTCCTACTATGGCTAAGTAAATCTCATTCCCTTGATTCTTTAATAATCTGTAAATTCATCTGGATTAATATCTGTTTCCTACTATGGTTAAGTAAATCTCATTCCTTTGATTCTTTAATAATCAGTAAATGTCTCATTTGATTCTAATAATGAACATAAATTACCAAGGGACTGGCCTATTAGGTTCAGCTTAGCCCATTATAAGCCTTGGTTTGCTTATTATACCAGTATTGGTGGCTTTTGATAAAAGGGCACAAATGATTTAGTAACTTTTTTTTTCACATGCAGAGTTTCCCTAAATGGTTTTAAAAAAAATGACAGCATCAACAGCAATGGTTGAATTGGCTTCTTTTCCCATAGTCCTTACATTTACCCTTCTCATTTTTTCTTAATTATGGGTATAATAGGATACCTCTGAATTATTATAATTTTCATTTCTCTGAATATTAGATTTATTTTTTTCGGGTTGATAGTTTGATTCTTTAAAATTGCTGATGTCCTTGGACAACTTTTCTTTTGGGAAAACTTTTCCTAATTTACAGGTTTATATCAATTTCTCATAAATTTTGGATGCCATTTATATTAAAGCTATGTTTTATATTATTTTCATAATATATTTTATGTATAATAATGTATAATTACAACTTTGACTTTATTTTTGTTATTAATAATAGTAAATACGCTAATATTTTTTCTAATGTTTTAATACTGGTCTTAGAAAATAATTCTTTTCATGTATTAATGTAGTTTTTTTTCAAAATTTTAACATTTTTTTATTTAAAAATTTGAGCTCAAAATTCTGTTTCTCCCTCTTTCCCCTTCTATTTCTCTGAGATCAGATATAGGTTATACATGTGCAACTATGTAAAACATTTTCATAATTTTCATTTTGTATAAGCAAATTCAAAAGGGGAAAAAAGAAGAAGGTGAAAAATTGCATGCTTCCATCTGAATTCAATCATTATCAGTTCTTTCTTTATCAGTATGTTTTATCATTAATCTTGGATCATTGTATTGTTAAGAACAGTTAAGTGATTCACAGTTCTTCACTAAACAATATTGTCTTTGCAGACATTTTCCTGATCCTATTCAATTCGTTATGCATCAATTCTTGTAAGTCCAAGTTTTCTTTAAATTATCCTGCTTGTCATTTCTTAAAGCACAATAATGTTCCATTAAAATTACATATCACAGATTGTTTAGCCATTCCCTAATTGATGGACATCCCTTTGATTTCTAATTCTTAGCTACCAAAAAAGAACTACTAGAAATTTTTTTGTACCATAAGTTCTTTCCCTTTCTTTTTTGAATGTCTTTTGAATATAGACCTGGCTAGAAAGCTACTAACATGACAGGGCAGACCAAAACACAAACTCAGATGAGGACAGCATGTCCACAGAGGAAATATCAAAGAGTGATATAAATTGGTCTCAAGCCCAAAGAGGCTTATTGTAAGTGTTCATAAAAGATTTTAAAAGACAAATAAGAGAGGTGAAAGAAAAAATGAGAAAGGAAATGAGAGGTATGCATAAGTGTCAATAGTTTGGAAAAGGAAAGAAAAAATTGTCTAAAGAAAACAACTCCTTAAACAGTAGAATTAACCAAAAGGAAAAAAAGATATACAAAAGATAGCTGGAGAAAATCACACATTAAAAACTATAACAGGGCAAATGGAAATTAATGACTTTGTGAGACAGCAAGAATTTGTCAAACAAACTAAAAAGAATGAAAAAATGCAAGAAAATATGAAATACCTCTTTGGAAAAATAGCTGACTTGGAAAATAAATCCAGAAGAAACCATTTAAAAATTATTGGTCTACCTGAAAGCCATGACCAAAAAATGAATGTGGATAGCATTCTACAAGAAATCTTTTTTTCCCCTGAGGCAATGGGGTCAGGTGACTTGCTCAGGGTCACCCAGCCAGGAAGTGCTAAGTGTCTGAGGTCAGATTTGAACTAAGGTCTTTCTGACTTCGATACACAAAACTTGATACACAAACTAGCTGCTCCCTCTTGCCCCAATATTCTAGAAACAAAAAAGTAAATACTGATTGAAAGAATCCATTGATCACCTCTGGAAAGAGATCCCACAAGGAAAATCCCAAGGAACATTGTTGTAAAACTCTAAAACTACAATCTCAAGAAAAAAGTACTGCAAGCTGTCAGAAAACAAACAAACAAACAAACAAAACAACTCAAATATCAAGGAGCAGCAGTCAGGATTACTCAGGATATGATAGCAATTACAATAGTGTCAGAGAGCCTGGAATATCATATTCCAGGAGACAAGGGATCTGGGATTGCAACCAAGAATTAACAACCCAGTGAGATTCAGCATTATCTTTTATGGGAAGTGATAGAAGGTCATTGAAGTAAGAAACTTCCAGTCATTTCTATTGAAAAAAAAAATTGAAACTAAACAGAAAATTTAAACTACAACCACAGAACTCAGAAGAATCCTAGAAAGGTAAACAGGGGGAGAATATGTATTATTTAAAGGTTAAACTCTATTTCCTTAAATGGGAAAACTATATCTGTAACTCTTAAGAACTGTTAACTGTTACTGGGGCAGACAGAAGGGTGCATCACAAGGATTGGGTGTGGTTTTAAATGGACTCTGACGTAATGACATCAAAGAAAAAGATATTAAGAGATAGAAAAAAAGGTCGGTACTGGAAAAAGAGGAAAGGGGAGGTGTAATGGAATAATTTGTTCACATGAAGTGGTGCAAAAGACTTATTATAATGGAAGGAAAGAAAGGACTGAGATAAGCAGTGTCTGAAGGCTGATCTCATCAGTTTTGACTCTAAGAGAAAATAACTTAATCAGTAAGTTGAATATAGATATTTATCTAATCCTATAAAGAAGTAGGAGGAGAAAAAGGAAAAGGGAAGGATAGGATAGAAGAGAGGGAAGAAACACTAGGGGAAAAGGTAAGAAAAGGGAGGAAAGATTTATAGAAGATAAAGTAATGTGTAGAGTGGGTTAGAACATTACTAAGAGAAGGGGAGAGGGGCAATAGGAGATAATGCAGTGGATGGGGGATTAAAAAAAAAACACAGAACAAAGAACAGGGTGGAAAGAGAGAACAAAAGCATATACAGGGGACAAAATATGATGGAGGGAAATATAGGACTGGTAATCACAACCGGATGTGAATGAGATGAACTTTCCCATAAAATGGAAGCAAAGATTAGAAAACAGAATCCTACAATATGTTGTTTACAAGAAAGACATTTGACATAGATAGACTCATACAGAGTAAATGTGAAATGCTGGAATAGAATTAATTTTGCTTCAGATGAAATAAAAAAAAGAAAAAAGCAGGGGTAGCAATTTTGATCTCAGGTAAAGCAAAAAATAAAAATAGGTCTTATTAAAAGAGATAAGAGGAAAGTACATCTTGATAAAGATTATAAATAATGAAGTAGTAATGATACTAAATGTGTATGTACCAAGTGGTAGAGCAGACAAATTCCTAGAGATTTTAAGCCAGTTACAGGAAGAAATAGTAAAACTTTTCTAGTGAGGGACCTCAACTGTTCCTCTCTCAGAATCAGACAAATCTAACCACAAAATAAATACAAAGAAGCTAGGGAGACTAAGAGAATCCTAGAAAACCTAGATATGATAAGCCTTTGGAGAAAAGTGAATAGGGACAGAAAGGAATATACTTTTTTCTCAGCAGTACATGGCACCTTCACAAAAATTGACCATAGATTAGGGCATAAAAATCTCAAAGTCAAAAGCAGAAAGGCAGAATTAGTAAATGCTTTCTTTTCAGACCACAATGCAATCCAAATTATATTCAATTAAAGGGCAGGAAAAGATAAGACTAAAGACAATTGGAAATTAAATAATCCAATTCTAAAGAATGAGGGGGTCAAACAACAAATCACAGAAACAATCTATAATTTCATTCAAGAATGACAATAATGAGATAAATGCCAAAATTTATGGGGTGCAGCCAAAACAGTTTTTAGGGGAAATTTTATGTCACTAAATAGCTAATGAGTAAAATAGAGAAAGGTGAGATCAGTGACTTTGGCATGCAACTAAAAAAGCTAGGAAAAAAACCAAAACAAATGAAATCCCCCCAATTAAATATCAAATTAGAAATTCTCCATATTTAAAGGAGAAATTAATAAAATAGAAACTAAGAAAACTATTGAATTAATAAAGTAAGAGTTGATTTTATGAAAAAAAACAATAAATTAGATAAACTTTTCTTGTGTGCTTTCTAGAACCCCAAGTTGGGGTGCTAAAATGTACTATACTTTCTAGAGCCCCCACACTGTGATGCCAAAATATACCCTCCAAACTAGCTCTCTGGAGGATCTCGCGACCAGCCCAACTCTTTGGTCTTAGTGGAGGAGTTATGAGATGAGACTCATGTGGATTGTCAAAGCATGGAGTCCTTTTATTCCACATAACACTATGTATGCACTAACTATATACTAATATACTAACTATACACATAAACAACTTGCTATTGTATATAGATGATTCTTTTCCACTTGGTGTCACTCTGCTATAACTACAATACAGGTTGTCACTACCTTCTGACTTCTCAGAAAGTTCAAGAGCCCTTAGGGAAGATGGGGAGTGGAACCAGACATTGTCAGCAGGTATCCTCTGGACTGAAATGTTGGAATCCTTACAAAGTGTTAAGTTATTAGAGTTGATAGAGACAATAATTATCTAATTTAGCATGGTTCAGTGTGATTGATCTGATCCTACCAGGAGATGTTATGGGCCAGAACTTGAAACAAGGTACTAAGTAGAACTGATAGAAACAATGCTTGTGTTCACACCTTTAGAGAGCTCATATAAGCAAGAAGCTCTTAGGGCCAGAGAGCACTCTGGGAGGAAACTCATAATCCCACTCTCGGATACCACAATCCCACTCTTTGAGAAGGAGCATAAATAGATCTTCAGTGAGCCAGTCAAGTCAGTTCAGGAGAAACCCTCTCTCAGAGGCCCAACCAGATTCATTCATCCCATTGTGGTGGCTGGCCTCCTGTACTTCTCCCACTGAGACCAAGGCTGGTCTGAAAGGCTCTCCAGAAAGCTGCCCAACCCCAGGCAAGGAGACAAGACTGGGAAGGAGCACTCTGGGAGATTGAGAGCCAGAAGCCCTCTCTCAGAGGCAAGAGAGATTCATTCCATCTTCCACCTTTGTGCTGGCTGGAGGCTAAAGAAAGCAGAGGCAAAGGACAACTGTAAGAGCTCTTGGAACCAAGCAGAAAGATAGGCCTCTAAGAAAAACTAACCAGGCTATTTTGAAGGAAGCAATACAAGATCTGAACTTTTATCACCTGGCTGCATTTGGGTGATTATTACTTTTAACTGAAACTAAGGCTGCCTCCAGAAAACCTCCCCAAGAAACCTGCTCTCAGAGAGAACCATTATATTTTAAATAAGAGAACACCACACTGAAGGGTTTTATGCCTCATCCAGAGTTCCCCCACTATCTGTGGCATAAATATCTCCAGGGCCAGATGAATGTACAAGTGAATTCTACTAAATGGTTAAAGAACAATTAATTCCAATCCTATGTAAATTGGTTGGACAAAATAGATAAAGAAGGAATACTGCCAAATTTCTTCTATGACACAAATATGGTACTGATACATGAAACAGGAAGAGCCAAAACAGAGAAAGAAAATTAGACTAATCTCCCTAATGAATATTGATGCAAAAAATTTTAAATTAAATATAGTAAAGAGTATGTAACTTATCAGCAGCATAATACACTATGACCAAGTGGGTTGGTTCATATCAGGAAAACTATTACCATAATTGAAATTATATGATAATCTCAATAAATGCAGAAAAAGCTTTTGACAAAATACAGCAGCATTTTCTATTTCTATTTCTATTAAAAACAGGAGAGAACATGGAGATAAAAGGAGCTTTCCTTAAAATAATAAGCTGTATCTCTCTAAAACTTACAGCAAGCATTATTTGTAATGGAGACAAATTGGATACATTCCCTGATCTTTTGTTCTTCCAGATGAATTTTATTATTATTTTTTTAGTCCTATAAAAAAAGCTCAAGAATATCAAGGGAATTAATGAAAAAAAAAGTAGAAAGCATTGTAGCTTAGCATTTATAATTTATAAACTAAAAGTAATCAAAATCATTTGGTATTGGCTAAGAAATACAATGGTGGATCAGTGGAATAGATTAGATACACACAACACAATAATCAAGACCTATAGCAAACTAATATTTGCTAACCTCTCCTCTCCCCAAACTTCAGCTTATGGAATAAATACTCACTATTGACAAAAATTGCTAGGAAAAGTGGAAAATAATATGGCAGAAACTTGGTGTAGAGTTACATCTCATATCCCATACCAAAATAAGGTCAAAATGGATACATGATTTCGAGATAATGGGATAATTTACCTATCAGATCTTTGAAGAAGGGAGGAATTTATGACCAATTATTCCCCTTTAGTAATTATGAAAGGTCTATGTAAACTAGTATTTCTAATATTTTATTCAAATTTATATTTCCTTCTTGTTTACCTTACTGCTGATTTTGTCATGAATTTATTTATTTGTTTTTTGCTGAGGCAATTGGAGTTAAGTGACTTAGCCAGGGTCACACAGCTAGGAAGTATTAAAATGTCTGAGACCAGATTTCAACTCAGATTCTCCTGACTTGTCTAGTCCAATAGAGCTGGCGCTCTATTATCCACTGCACCACATAGCTGTACCTTTTGTCATGAATTTAAAGGACATGTTGAAGTCATCTACTGTTGTCTTATTGCTGTGTGTGCATACTTTATTTAAACTCCTAAGGTTTTTTGTAAGCTTCTGTGCCAAGCCAAGCCAGCTCTAAAAATGGACCCATGAGCAAAGAAATTAGCCTAGAGATTAAAAAATAAAAGCACAGAAATCTTATCTTTGTTTTTTTTTTTTTTTTTAGTCCAGGGTGATGCATTAAAAAAAAAATGGAATTGGAGTCAAAGGATCTGAGTTCAAATGATAAGTGTTATTGCTTGCCACCTTTGTAAGTTTAGAATCTCTTGCTTAAAACAAACAAACAATCTCTAAAATATTTAAATGTTTTACTACTCACCACACACATCTCATATTGATATTCTTTTGTTATAAGAAAGCAGTCTGGTCATTTTAGGGTCAGTTTGGTTCAGATCAGTGTCCTTTCTCTTATACATGGTTGTGAAGTCCTGATCAAATGCACTTGCAGTGTTCTCTGACAATTCTATAAATTTGAAACTAAATTTGGCAGAGTGAGGTTTGTCACTAGAAACTCAATACCAACGAAATCCTAGAGCTAAGTCCACACACCCCTCCTAACGAAATTCATAATCTTTGATGCCTCAAAAAAAGGTAGTTTCCTTGTTTTTATATTCCAATGCTATTTCTTTAGTATAATCTTTTAAAATCATGTTATCACTTTTTACTTAAGTGAAGTATAAGAAGTTTTAATCTAGTCTTCTCCCTTAATGCTAAATGTGATTTTTTTCTAACTTACTTTATTTTCTATTTTATTCTTCCATTTTAAGGGTCAATTTCATCTATTAACATTCAAGGCTATAATTTTTAAGTTCATTTTCTTATCAAATTCTATTCTATTTTATTTTATTTTTTTTAAAAATCATCACTAGGTATCCACAGTTTGTCTTGTTTGAATCAATCTGAATCCAGGTTTCTTCTTTCCTTTTCATCTATGATTCAGAATGTTGTATCTTGCCTATTTATCCCTTGTAATTGAGTCAAGTTACTTATTTCTTATTTTTATTGAAACAGTTCATCACTAATTTTACCTTTTTAACAGTGAAACTTCTTTTCTTCTACCCGTTTCTTGACCATGTCAGTTTACTTTTTAAATACTATCTTTCTTCTCTAGGATACTTTTCCCCCTGATCACCCAAACCCACAAATAATCATTCTTTGTTTTATTAATTAACATTAAAAATGATTCTTTGTTAGGAGTCTTATTATTCTTAAAGCATATGAACTTTTGCATTTATTATATATATATTTTTTTATTTCAGGATTTATATTTCAAAAGCTCTTCTTATCTCCTATCTATCTCAAAAGGAATAATTGGAACTCAGTGATTCTGTTGAAAATCTATCTTCCCCCCCTTAGAATATGTTTAGGTTTGGAAGATGTTATATTTAGACAAATGTCATTTTCCTTGCAATTTTGATGTCATAATTGTGCATTTCCTTTAATTTGTCAATCAGTAGTCCCGATTTAAAATGGAATTCTGTTGTAAATTAGTCATATCCTCTTGTCATATTATAAAACTTTCTTTTTGACCATGAAACTCCTCTTGGAGAAAGTTAAATTTAATACTCCTTTCTGATGGTTCCAGTTGTACTATATTCATCTGTCCTTTGTTCTCTAATTCAAACAATTCTAGGCAGTTTTCTTGCATAATTTCCTGAAAAACAGACTTTTATGTCATCATATTTTCTGGGACATGAGTTATTCTTAGGTTGTCATGCTGAGTATATTTCAAGGTCAATTGCTTTGATTTTTAGAAACCTCAAGTTTTCAGTATATTTTTATTTAGTTCTAATATTTCTTTTTTACATCTCTGAATTTCTGTATTCCATCTATGCTACTTCCCTTTGCAGAATGTACTTTGATTAATTAAAAATTTTACCCTTTCATTTAAACTTCAATTTTTGTCTTTTAGGTTCTTTTTTTTTTTAAGCTATCATTTTTTCCTTATTTACTTTAATTTAGATTCTTAAACACTTTGAGGTGTATATAATTATTTTATTGTATTTAATCTAGCCTAATTGGAGTTATTTAATATTATTTGTTGGCTTCATAATATTTCTTTAGAGCATTAGATCTCTTTTTGTTTACCCATTGATTCAATATTCTTTCTACATTTTTTATGTGGGTTTTTTTCTTGAGGATATTTCTTTCTTTTTTCTTTTTTTTTGTGGATCCTACTTTATTAGTTGGATTTATGGCTGTTTTGAAGTGTAAAAGGAGATATAGGCTTTGAGATGATCATTCACTCAGTTATATTATTGCAGTTCTCTGCATATGTATATTTATGAGACTTTGTTAGCAGGTCACTCCATTCCTTGCCAATAGTTGATCTTCTTCTTGAAGCTAGATCAGAAATCGAGTTCCTGTTTTTAGGCACTAAGTTATTAGCTAAATGTTCATTCTTGGATCTAATTTTCTCTTCTGAATATTTCAAACTTAATAGTAATGAAGAAAGCATTCTACTTGAATCTTTCAAGTCTCCGTTTTTTCCTGGGGTGGGGGGAAGCTAGGACTTTGTAAAACTTTGGCAGTGCTTTCGAGATTCTTTATGATAGATTGTAGATTTAGAGATGTAGAACTAGGAAGGATCTTAGAGGTAAGCTCTGGTGGAGCTAGTGTGGCAGCATGGATAGAGCAATAGATTTGTGATTAGGAAGATCTGGGTTCACAATCTAATTTTGCTAAGCCCCAGTTTCCTCATATGTAAAGAGAGAAAGTTTGTAATAGATTTCTTCCAGGTCCTTGCTAGATGGAAATCTATGCTCCCTTGATCCATCTATCTAGTCCAACACTCTCATTTTACACTTAAAAAGACTAAGGTTCAGAGGTGTAAAGTAATTGTCACATAATTGGTAAGTATCTGAAGCAAAATTTGAACCCATATGTTCTGATTCTATTCTCAATGTTATTTCCTTGGTAGTAGTGCCACATGGATCAATACAGGTGTTTAGCAGTTGTAAGTTTTGAGAGTTCTTTGGGAGTTCTCCATCATATCTTGGTTACATGCTTTAGGAAGACAGAGAACTTCTATTGTTTATGTCAGGTTGACAAATAGCTGTCTCAAATCTTCTAAGCAAAAACTAATCAATCACTATCACTCTTCTTTTCTTTTTATGACCTTTTATTTGGTGTTACCTGCAAATTCACATCATCATTTCATGGTTTTCATGAAGCTATTTCCCCTAGAGATATGTTTTCCTTAAGCTAGAACATAGGAGATGCTGAATGAATGCTTGTTGAATATAAAGAAATTGAATTAAAGAGTTTTTGAAACTTTTTCTGATCATGTGTTGTATGACTTAAGCAATCCAAATAGAAAATATTTTTGATTTCTTGTCTAACAAAAAATATTCCTGATAAACACATATCCTAAATTATTCTTAAGAGTACTGAGACTCATAGTAAACATTGGGTATTTTCTTCCTCACCTTAGAATTCTGTATTTTGGGTTATGAAGTCAATTAAACATTTGCATGTGTCTTTGGCTCTTACTGTAGGCTTTAAATTTTGATACTGTGAATTTCAGATTCTCTGTCTTTTTTTTCCTTATTATAATCTTTTGCTAGATATAATGTCAGCCCATAATATATACATATATAGGTTCCAATCTTTGGACAAATACCAAATTAAAAAAAAAAGTGGGAGACTGATAGTAGTTATGGTCTGGCTATAGCTAATATAGAAATATTTTACACATTCTTCTCCAGTTCTGAGATGTACTAGTACCATCAATGCAACTAGTTGCCGACTTAATTCTTGACTGGGGAGAACGTTTTGGAAGCTGAGAATGTTTGCTAAACAACAGAAAAAGAATTATCCATGAACAAAACATAATCAATAAGAGAGCCTCAATAGTTCCAAAATCAGTAAATCAGTTTATTCCTTTAAAACTAGGCCTCTGTTTTACTATAAGTTTTGACATGTGCTAAGGCTCCTGTAATGTTCTCTCCTTCAGTCCATTTAATTGAGTAACCAATAAATAAGTGTTTGTTAGATTCCTGCTACATATCTGGCACTCTGCCATTGATGTTTCAACAACTTAGTAATTATTTAAAGGGAGGAGTTAACTAATTCCAAGAAAATAAATAGCCAATAATAATAATGTTAGGATTAGCATTCAGATTTTCCTGATAATACAGCTTCTTAGAATCTATTCAGAGATCATAGTTTATAGATCTTAGATGGAGGGGGATAGAGAGAATGAAAGAGAAAAAAACGAGACTATGACTATGATTAGATGAGAACAGACACATCTAGAAAATAATAAAGATGTGAATACATACATTCAAAAGAACCTTATCTGGATCATGTAACTCTTCATATAAATTATAGTTTTAAGTCGTAATTTTTGCCTTAATGAGAAACAATAAAGATAATAAATCACATGTAGCAAAAACTTAATAGATTTATGCTGAATTGAATTGAGAAATGTTCAGATAATATGCTAAGCAGGGACCATACCCATCTTTTTGCATTTACAATTGAATGATAGTGGGATATATGTAAATGATGAAACATGTGACAAATTGAATGTAAAAATTTTAAGAAATTTCCCCTTCTCTCTAGCCACAAATATAAGTTTCACAAGTTTCCTTTTTTTGGGCACAGTTTTCTTGGAGCACTGAAATAATTCTGGTTGTGCAGATTCTTGGCACTTTTTCTCTCCAGTATGTTCCAAATATTTACTTAAATTTCAAGAAATAGAGGTTTGTTTTAAATATTTTTTGCCTGTCTTGATGTCTCTAATGCTTAAGGTGCCTAGCATGTAGAAATAATAAATTCTTGTTGACTTAATGACTGCCTTGGAATTGTATATCAGAAAGGCAATTTGGCATAACCTTTTGACTATTTACTGAATGTAATCATGTTCTTCTTTGTCTTTATTTTAGGAGTTCAGAACTTCACTGATACTACTCTGTTACCTTACACATCTTATTCCTATCACATCTTGACTACCAATGTGCATGGTTCAGCAAGGAGCACAACTGTGACCTACAGAACAAAATCTGGGACCCCAGAAGGAAATCTGAACCTCAATCATATCATTCCCATTAGCCCATATTCTGCGACATTGTACTGGACTGCTCCCTTAAATGATTCTGGCCCCATAGAAAAATATATTTTATCATGCATTCCTTTAGATGGCTTTCAGTCTTGTGGCTCATATGAAGGTCTTGACACCTTAGTCACCATTTGGAATTTAGTTCCATTCACAAAGTACCGCTTCTCTGTTCAGGCCTGTACAAATGGTGGATGTTTACATAGCTTACCTCTGATCTTAACTACTGCTCAAGCACCACCCCAAAGAATGGACCCTCCTACAGTGCAGACAATCAGCTCCACAGAACTCTATGTAGAATGGCATCCACCAGAAGAACCAAATGGTAGGAATTCCAGAGTGTCATAGCCATTGAGGATTGTGTACCATGTAGAATATGAATGGGAATCTAGAAATTTGGAATTATATATTGCAAAGCTGTGGTTAGGTTCTCAAGTGTGGAATAGTCATTGAGAAGCAATTTCAAAAGATGAAAGATATTAGTTGTCCTGGTCAGTGGAGCAAGTACGTTTCTTTTAATCTAATCAAAAATTCCATTCAATTAAATTGCCCGTTAAAAGGCTAGTATTATCTTTGCTCCTAATGACATCTGCCACAACAGGAATGATGTTTATAATTTGAAACTCACTTGTGAAATGCATTATATTTGACTGTGTCACAAGTTAGGTCATCCACATGCAGTAAATTTTCTCCTTTAAGCAAGAAAAAGATGTAAAAATAATAAAAAATATGCATATAGGGTAGGTGACTCCATTAAGTTAATTTTAGTGTTGATTATATTGAGCCCTTGGTTATATAGGCCACACTTGCATATTAAGATTTTTAGTAATGTAACATTACGTACTTTTTCATGGCAAGACCTTATGAGGTATTAGTTTTTCTTTGTTACACTCTATGACTTATTTGCTGATAACAAGCAGAAAATAGCTAAAATATTGTCATCTTTATGCATATCAGCCAGAATTATAAGAAATAGCCAACCAAAGAGAATTATAATCTCAAATTAGAGGAATAGTTGTCAAATCTCAGAACAGAATTAGTTCTTCTTGTTTAATAATAGAATTGTTAGCTTTTCCCCTGGGACAGATTTTACCAGTTATAAGTTGCAATTTCTGTGGCTACTTTTGTATTTGACCATGTTATGCAGAGTAAGGACTTTGCCCATAGAACCAAAATTTAGAGGACACCTACAACATTTGCAATTTTTCAGCAGCACAGAAACAATGGAATTTCACATGTACTTTATAAGAATAGTTAGTGGTATTTTTCCAGTAGCCACAGACCAAGTAAAATGATATTTGTCCTGGATGATTTGTCTGTCTTCTTCCTCCCTACCCATTTCTTAGACCCCCCTAAAAGTGTTATTTCTGTCACCTCTATATGGGGCCTTATGCCAGGGTCTCACCTCCTTAATTTGCTTAAACAGTTGGTTTTAGGATATGATTCCTCAGCTTCTCAGGTAGGTTTTAGTTCTCTTTAACATCAAAAGATAGTTGTTGTTGTTACTGGTATATATATAAATGTGTTTATATGTGATCACTTTATTGTTTAGTGAATTATAAAATATCAAATTGTTTAATAAGATATATTGATTTATATATTTTAATTTCTAGGAATAATTATCAGATATGAACTTTACATGCGAAGATTACAATTTAATGATGAACCAAGTATGACAGAAACTAGAGTTTTTCAGAATAGTGGATGGTTAAATCCTCAACCAGTTACAGCATCAGCCAATGAAAATGCCTTAACACCTCCCCAAACAACTACAATTATTACTGATTTGGAGCCATACACTAAGTATGAATTTAATATTGTAGCTGTGAATATGGCTGGTAGTGTGTCTTCAGACTGGATAATTGGAACAACTGCAGAGTCAGGTAATGGTTAATTATTCCTTTAATTCCCTTTTTGCTTTCTTTCTTTCCTCACCCCCCCTTGTCATCCCTCTGCTGTCCTTCTGCTATCCCTCTGCTATCTCTCTGCTATCCCTATGTTATTCCTTCCTTCCTCCCTTGCCTCCCTTCCTCTCTCCTTCTTACTCTATCTCTTCTTCCCTCTCTCCCTTCCTGCTTTTCTTCTTTCCTCCCTCCCTCCTTCTTTCTTTCTTTCCTTGTCTCTAAAATTAGTGTTATTTCTACTGCACAATACTACTTACTTCCCCAATCTTCTACTCTTTGATATGAGATGTTTCCTTATCTATTAATTCTTTTTTGTCATATAAGATAGATGGATGTTTATGTATTCAGGGTAATTATATTTTAATCATACCTTGGGTAATAAGATACCAGATAGCTTAAAATGAGAGGGGAGAAAAGAGAAACCACATGTTTGTTTCAGTAAGAGAAAAAAGGAATCATGAATGATTCCCTCCAGTAAATTCTATTCCAAAACTCTATCATGATATGGAGGTCATTTAAGATTTTGAAGGTTAAGCCAAGAAAAGCACAAAACTCATCAGGTCCTAACACTCTAAAGATTTTTCTAACATAAATTTTGTGATAAAATTGTCTCTTGTCTGAGCATCAACATAGCTAAATAAGAGTCTCTGACATCAGTCATTGAACAAGTATATATTAACTGTGCTAGGACTATATGCTATGTTGTTGGAATCCTTACAAAGTGTTAAGTCATTAGAGTTGATAGAGACAATAATTATATAATTTAGCATGGTTCAGTATGATTGATCTGATGCTATGAGGAGATGTTATGGGCCAGAACTTGAAACAAGGTACTAAGTAGAACTGATAGAAACAATGCTTGTGTTCACACCTTTAGAGAGCTCATATAAGTAAGAAGCTCTTAGGGCCAGAGAGCACTCTGGGAGGAAACCCATAATCCCACTCTCGGATACCACAATCCCACTCTTGGAGAAGGAGCATAAATAGAGCTTCAGTGAGCCAGTCAAGTCAGTTCAGGAGAAGCCCTCTCTCGGAGGCGCAACCAGATTCAATCATTCCACCTCGGTGGCTGGGCTCCTGCACTTCCCCCACTGAGATCAAGGCTGGTCTGAAAGGCTCTCCAGAAAGCTGCCCATCCCCAGGCAAGGAGACAAGACTGGGAAGGAGCACTCTGGGAGATTGAGAGCCAGAAGCCCTCTCTCGGAGGCAAGAGAGATTCATTCCATCTTCCACCTTTGTGCTGGCTGGAGGCTGAAGAAATTAGAGGCAAAGGACAACTGCAAGAGCTCTTGGAACCAAGCAGAAAGATAGGCCTCTAAGAAAAACTAACCGGGCTATTTTGGAGGAAGCAATAAAAGATCTGAACTTTTATCACCTGGCTGCATTTGGGTGATTATTACTTTTAACTGAAACTAAGGCTGCCTCCAGAAAACCTCCCCAAGAAACCTATTCTCAGAGAAAATCATCTTATATTATAAAAAAGAAGAGAACACCATGCTATATATTAAATGAAACAGTATATCCCCTCAAGGAGCTTACATTTGAATAAGAAAAATAAGTACCCACTACAGTGTGTGTGTGTGTGTGTGTGTGTGTGTGTGTGAAAGAGAGAGGGAGGTGAACAGGGGGACACAGAGGAGAAGGGGAGTGGGACAAGGAGAGAGGAGGAAACATTTAGGAAAATAACTTTGACAGCTATGTGGATGATATATTATGTAAGGAAAGACATTGTCATCATTACCACTACTATCCCTATTGCTTTCATGTTGCAAAGCACTTTCCAAATGTTATTTCCTTTGTTCTTCACAACCACCTTAGGAATTAGATGCTATTCTTATTATCCCCATTTTACATATGAGGAAACTGAGGCAGACAGAAGCTAATTGACTTGCATAGGGTCAGCTAATAAGTATCTGAAGCTGGATTTGAACTCGTCTACCTGACTCCAGGTCCAAAGCTCTACTCTAACAGTTACTGCAATAAGAAATTATGAGGATTTGAACAAGAGTGGTATCAGTAGTAATGGAAAGAATTAGAAATTTGTGGGAGATGTTATAGGCATAGAACTTTGGCAACTGATGTGGGATGAATTAGAGTTAAGGGTTGGGAATGACACTGAAGTTAAGAACTTGAGAGAATGGGAGTGTAGGGTTCTGGTTAGCTTTCTGGAGGTTTTGGGACCAGCCTTCCTTTTAGCAGAGTAAACACCACAAGGATAGTCAGGGATAAAGTCCTAAGTCTTTATTATCTCCTTCATAGTCTGCCTCCTTCCCTGAAGCTAGGCTAGCTTTCTTTTCTCTCTCAAAGTTCAGGAAGCAGGAGAGCCACCAGGATGATCTCTATCTTGAAGTCTGTGTCTGGCTGAGTTTGTCCCAGTTTATATACTCTATTACAATTACATTATTATATTATACCAAGTATAAACCAATCATTATATCACTAGGGAACCATTATTTGTTGTAAGATTAAATCAATCATACTGAACTAGAGAACTCACATGCTTTTATTTTGTTTACTAAATAGCCATTGTCTTATCAATTCCACTGAGTTAACACCTTGTTTTAGGATTAAATTAATCATACTGATTTCTTGCCCTTTACATGGGAGGACTGAGGTATCCTTGAGGTAATTTTCTTAATTAGAAAAACTCAAAAGTGTGATTAGTTTTTGAATAAAGTTGATGAGTTCTCTATGGGGCACCTTGAGTTTGATGTATCTATGAGATGCTATACTCAAAATTTCCAGTATGCAGTTGCTGATGAAACACTAGAGCTCAGAAGAAAGACTAGGTTAGGATGCTTACATATAGGAGTCATCTGCATATTCCTGCTGCTGAACAGACATTTTAGTCATTTCCAGCAGTTTGTGATTCCATTTGGAATTTTCTTGTCAAAGATACTAGAGTGGCTTTCTACTTCCTTCTTCAGTTCATTTTATACAAGGAAACCAAGGCAAACGGGGTGAGGTGACTTGCCCAGAGACACACAATTAGTAAGTGTTTGAGGGCAGATTTGAACTCAAATGATGAAACTCTATAGTGAGAGAAAAAAGAAAAGGGCCTAGACCAAAATTAATACAAGCATCAGAGAATTGATCCATACTTTGTTGCATATCAACTTTGGAGGCTTCATTGAGCATCCAATCATCTGCAAACAAAAAAACCCACATGCCAATACTCCCTCCACTTTGACTGTGGCTTGTAGCCTTTTCAAGCTGAAGAATTTACAATCAGTGTGGTAGCTGACTACGAGTCCATGTTTGTCCTCATTGAAGATTTTGACAACATGGCTGAAAACATCATGTTAAAAAGCATGGGAACAAGCTCACAGCCTTGTTTCATTCCAATGGTGATGGGGAAAGCTCGAGAGCACTGCCCATTGTCCAGAACCCAGGCAAGCGCGCCATCATGAAATTGACATACTAGACTGAATAACTTCTCTGAGCAACCAAATTTTGATTTAAGTGTCCATAAGCCCTGAAAGACCTTGGTCGGATCTACAAATGTTATATTCAGACCTCTGTTCTAGGCCTGGAATTTTTCCTTGAGTTATTGGGCAGCAAACACCATATTGACTGTTCCTTAGCCCCTTCTGATGCCATATTAGCTCTTAGGGAGATGATCTTTTTCCAGGTGTCAGGCCATCCTATTAAGGAGAACTTGGCAAGAATATTGCCAACAGTGACTAAGAGAGAGATCCCATTGTGATTATCACCATACAATCCATTCCCTTTACCTAAGGACTCTCATAGTTAATAGGCATGATAGGCAGAAAATATCAGCAAAGGAGCCTGAGAAGAAATAAACAGATAGCAGGAAACCCCAGAAAAATCAGTGTCACAAAAGGAGGAGAGAGGAGAGTTTTTGATATTATTTAACCAAAATTAATCTCTCTGAAGTTATCAGTGAATTTCTAAGTTTCCAAATTTAACTATTTCCTCAATTATCATTCTTCAGCACCTTGCAGCATGTGACTGTGTTGTATGTCATTTTGGACACTCTCTCCTTTCTGAGTACTTATGATCTGTCCTCTTGGTATTTTTCCTACCAGTACAATTATGCCTTTTCAGTCTTCTTTGCTGGTTTTTCATCTTATAAACTTAAAGTTGCCCTGGTACTATCTTGGGCATTCTCTTTTCCTTCTATATTCATTCAATTAGTGATCTCCTCAGCTCCTGTCTCCACACAGATGACTACTTTTTCTTCCTTCTTCTTTCTCCCTTTTCCTCCTCTTCTTCTGTTTGAGGTCAGATTTGAACTTAAATCCTATTGACTCCAGGGATGGTGATCTATCCTCTGTGTCCCCTAGCTGCTCCCTTGCAGATGATTTCTAAATGATTATAGACTCCACACTAGTCTTTCTCCTTAGTCCAAATTTACATCATTAAATGCTTACTGAACATTTTAAACTCAATATGTTTTAAATATGTCAAATTTATCATGTCCCAAACAAAACTCATCTTTCTCCCAGAACCTACCTGCTTCCCTGTTAAGCTGTAGCCTCTCTTTTGCTCATCTCACATAGCCAGTTAGACAATGGCAAATTTTGTGATTTTGATGTCTCCATCTTCTCTCACAAATAACACTCTTCTCTTGATTCACTTCATTTGTTTAGGCCATTATCATTGTTTGACTGGATTATTGCAATATTTTCCAAATTGCAGAACTACCCTCTCACCTTAAACCTTTCCTCACTGTAATTCATCTCCATGTAATTGCCAAAATTGTTTTTTCTGAAGTGCAGTTTGACCATATCACATCACCTCTTTTCTCCCTCTTCCAATCAAGTAATTCCATTGCCTCCCTATTACTTTTACCAAACTGCTGTTAGCCACCTAAAGCTCTTCATGACACAGCCCTTTCTGAACTTGCCATTCTTCTTACACACCATTTGGCCTTTATGTATTTTACAGACATAGTGACCTTCTTGTTCTTGATACATGATGCACTTTGTCTCATCTTAGTGCCTTTTCATTTACTATTCTCTATTCGTCCAATTCTCTTCCTTCTTACCTTTCTCTCTTAAAATTATTGGCTACCTTTAAGACTTCTTTAGGAAGTCTTTGCCATTTCCCCAAACTTTCAATACCTCCCTCCTAAGATTATTTTGTACCTACATTCTATGTATCTCACATACATATATATAGTGTATATTAATGAAAAAATTATTTTGTGTCTCTACCTCACTTCAATTCATACACATGTCAAGATATCACCATTGCAATGTTATTAATCCTTTTTGAGAATGAAAGAGTAACATATATATGTATACACATGTATGTGTATACATATATATAGAACATATCTGTATTTGTGTGTATATGTCTATGTACACATATGTATATTCATTATAAACTTCAGTCTTTAAAGGTAGGGGATATTTCCCCTTTATGTTTGTATCTCTAATGCTTGGTCCAGTTCTGAACCCATGATAAATCCTTAATAAATGCTTGTCGATTGATTGGTCCTTCCACTTCTAGCCCTGGATGTCACAACTAAAGCTCACAGAAAAGAAAATCAATTAAAATTGTTTTGAATCAGTTTCTCAAGACTAGTAGCTTGGGTAAAAAATTCTTCCTTTTATGTACTTAGTAAAATTAAAAAACAACTTCTTTCCTAACATGGAAAATTTTCACTTATATTCAAACACAATTCTCTTCCTGTGAGCTCTTTGTCCAAAGAAATCCAGATCCTGATCTATATTTGAATCATTAGGCCCTTTGAGAAAAACAGTCATTTTTATGTTTCCATACATAGGAATATTCATGAACAGAATGTTCATTGTGCTTGAGGATCTCTTAATGACTATTAGCCATCTTGGACAAATAATAGTACCATGCTATCACAAGTGATGAGGCATGGAATTCTGGAAGGGGAAAATCAAGGTCAGGAATGAAAAGTAATGGGTGAAAATGCAATACTGGACCCTCATAATATTATGGGTCACTGGCTAATGGAAGTGAGATGAGGTCCTTTGGTAATACACCTTTGGTTAGCACATTTTGAAATCCATATCAGGATACCAAAAGTAGCAGAAGAATATATGTGTGTGCATATATGTGAACATTCCAACAAAAATTTATTTAAAACTTCTTAAAGTCACTATGGATAGTAGGATCCTTCGAGTTTACTTGCTTTTGAGTGATAATTTTTCAGATGGAAAACTGGTTTGTCTAGATGTAATGTTTTTTGCCAAATATATATATATATATTTTTATGACTTGTCCTTATTTTATTACTAGCTCTTTGAGGCTTTTCCACTTAAGTGAATGTGACTTTGCTTCAGATACCTAAAACAGGAAACCCACGTGATTAACAATGATGGAGATTAATTTCATGTCTTCTTGTTACACAGAAAAAGATTGCATTTAATATGTTTGTGCAATGAAGCCTTTTCTTTTGGTCAGAGCTTTGTGGTATGAGTCAGGCTTTATTTCAATGAGAGCTTCTTAAAAGTATGAATTTTTCATTAATTCTTTCTCAGTGGTTTCCTATCATCTTGGAGTATTTGGTATTATATTTTATTGATTTATTTTAAATCTTGCCCTAATGATAAGGTTTTAAAATTCTTTACATAGGAAATAACTTTATTTATATATGCTATGAAACAATAAGAAAATGTTGAATTGAATGTTGTATTTTTTTAAAGGAGGGGTTTGATTTGAAATAATTTTAGGAAACAGAACTAATATATAAATAAACACTGTTAAAAAACTTGCAATCATGATACAAAACAATAAAAACAAAGCACATTATTTAATGTTTTATCTGTCTTCAGCTCCTGTTTTCATGCCACCACCTTCAGTATTCCCTCTATCTCCATATTCAGTAAATGTGTCTTGGGTGAAACCAGAAAATAATGCAACAAGGGGAGAAGTAACAATATATAAAGTCAACTTGATTTCAGAACAAATACCTTATCAGCTAGACTTCCTTGATGTTTCACAGGTATTGTTATTTTCCATCATCTACTTCATTAAATGTTGATTAATGTGTTATATTATTATCCTTACTGAAAATATAATTTTCATTCCAAAGTTCTCTTTACTGAGAACTCTTTTGGTCAGATAATGAAGTCTGTATCTTTCTTGCTGAGTAGGCTTAGATTTATGTATATTTCTTTTATTTGAAATTGTGAAATGCATACACAACTATGTATCCAAAAGAACTGAAATAAATATTCATATTATATTATTAGCCTTAAAGAAGGATAGAATATCAAGTAACAACCAACTCATTTGTTTCCTTATCTTTAAAAATATTTATGAAAATTATCTAAATGTATATCAAGGGTGTCTTCGATTAAAAATATAAGAAGTAACAGACTTTCACAAACTTTTTTTTCACATTAGACTTTTAAAATCATTTTGTTTAATTAAAGGTACAGTAAATAAAAGATGGTCAAGTATTATCTCAAGTTTGTCATTGTTCCCCAGGGGACCACATAGCAAAGTGCCTGGTTTATAACTAGAACTTGATAACTACTTTTTCTTTGAGCTTTCATTTATTGATTTCTAAAAAAAAAAAAAAAATTGTAGAACAGAATATAAACTTAAGCCTTTTATTTCCCAACAATATCATTCTGTTGTTAAGATTATGTAAGATTCCTTGATAAATACATACATATTGGTGGAGGAGGGGCAGAGAAGGACACTCCTCCGGAATTCTCTGAAAATAGGCAGATATTTGCTCACTAAACAAATTTGTCATTGTTTTGGAAGATGTGCAGTATGCAAATGCAAGATGGTGAATGGTAAAGTTGTAAAAATGGCCTGACTCTGACCAGTCCCTAGCAATTTAATTTTAATTTTGGAACGATTTTTTAAAAGAAATAGTTGTAGAATAAACCAATTTTTTTAAAAGAGAGATTTACTTAATCATAGTAATCAAAAGATATTAGTAAAATATATTCAGCAAGAATACTACCTTGATTCAGTGGAATTCAGCTTCCTTCCTTCTGTTTTTTTATGCTCAAGAAGTTTCTCATGACTTTTATACACAGACAAGTGTCTATATCATGGGCATCTCTAAACTCCTAAAATTCCCTGTCTTTGCTGAAGATGAAATGATCCTTTCAGTCTTCTTAGTTGTATAAGGCACTGTGAAATGAGATGACTTGCCCAGGTTCAAGCCTATATGAAGCCAGTACATATCAGAGGTTGGACTTAAATTCAGATCTTTTTGGCCCTGAGGCCAATTCTTTATTCATTATGTTATGCTGCCTTAAATAGCCCCTTAATAAATGTTTGTTAGGTCAGATTACACTATATATATATATTTCAAAGTCCATAGTTAGATGATAAATCCAGAATAAGTTGGTTCCTTAGATTATAGAGTGTATGAATTTGTGTGGTTCCTTTGCCCATTTCTAGTCAGAAGTATATAGTCAATTTGAAGTTCTCTTTCTGAGAACTTTCCCTGTCTTTATTTCATCCTTCATACTACAACCAGATTAATCTTGCTTAAACATAGATTTGGTCATATTATTCTGATCAAAAATCTTCAGGTGATTGCTACTTGTTAAAATTAAAATTCTTTTACTTTGTGTTTATGATTCTCTACTTTCAGGCAACGTTTTATCTTTCCAAGCTTCTCTTTCATGACTAACCTCAAAGTATTGAATACTTCAGCGAAACTAGCTTAATGTATACTTTGAACACACCCCATACAATTTTTTTGTTATTTCTATTCCTACAGGTCTTTAAACCAACCCAAAAGTCACCGCTCTATGAATTTTTCCTTGGTCTCCCCTGTTAATAATAACCTTTTCCTTCTCCACAGACTTCAGATTAAACTTTGCTTAATACCTTTCAAATTCCATTATATTATTATTTTTCTTTATAGTTACCTTTATAGAAAATATGTCCTTCTTAAACTACACTGCAAGCTTTATGAGTCTAAGGACAAAATTATCTAAACTTTGTTTCTCCCTCTGCAAATCAAACAACAAAGCACAGTTCTGAGTACACAGTAGCTGTGTAATTAGTGTTTCTTCTATTGAATTGAAACTCTAAGTTTATCAAAAGTTGGTGATCTGGTTTGTGATTTGTTCAATCTTCCTTATTCTTTAACTCTCTTTTGTATCCATTTAGGCCAATAAGCTGGAAGGAAATGTAGAATGAAGATTTGATTTGGACAATGCCTTTATGGTATCCCTTATTCAGCCAGACAATTGAGACTTGGCTTTGTTTTAATGTTGAAGTAATCTAGTTAATTTTCTTTTTAGTTCAGTTTTAGGAGAAATGATAGTGTTTATTTAACACAATGACATCTATCTATCCATCCCTACCACTCAGCATATTGGCCATGCTATCCTAATTTCTTTATGTCTAAACTGCTCCATAGTTTAGCTTGGATTTCATCACATAATAGTGACACTGTCATCATCCTTTATCTCTACTGTTGGTGGCAATAACCATCCCACCACGCTGCTTTATGAGGCAATAACTTGGTTTCCTCATTTATCCACTCAGGAACTGGATTATTACCTCATAAAACAGTGTGATGGAATAATTATCAATTAAATTCTAGCTTGTTGAGATTCTCCCCCCCAAAATACCCCTCCCCAAATCCCTTTTCCTAATAGATCTTGGCAATCATTTTCACACTCTAAATTCATAGAATTTTGAATATAGGAGCTAAAATCTATAATATTATTATGTATTAACAAACAGGAAACCTAGAAATGCCATATTGTCATTGATTGTTTTCTTCACAGGTTTTATACTCTGCTGAAGCACAAGAACGTTTCTATGTTGTAAAGGGACTAAAACCTTATAGGATATACAACTTCACCATTTCTCTCTGCAATCTGATAGGGTGTGTTACCAGTGAGCCAGGAATGGGTCAGACTTTAGCAACAGGTAAGCAAATTATAATAGACTTTTTAAAATGCCTCTCATGTATCATGTTCTGCTTTGAATTGCTCTTTGATTTTTATTTTTTTTCTCTCTCACATTTTCCAGCTCTATTTTTTTTTTAAACCCATACTGCTTCTTTATCCTGCAGTTAAAAATATAGATGATTGAAACTTGAAGTATGTTGGAAGTCAAGGAATATGACTTTCAAAATAGCAACTAGGGTTTGGATTTGCCTATCTCTGACCCAAGAGTTTACATAGTAGATAGTCTGTTGATTTCAAAGGCAATTGATAAACATTTATTAATCACCTGCCATATTTCAGGCATCGAATTCTGCATAAAAAGATAAAAAATGAACCATTTCCTGTCTTCAAAAATCTTAGGGGATAGAAGGGAACCAACCACTTGTGTGTGCATAAACACATGGACATTAACATACATATGAACATATACTCTCATATCTGTATATATTTATTTATGTGTGTCTATATATGAGTATATATATTATATATGAATATACATATTATATATATATACTTATACACATATTATCTCTCTCTCTATTTGAGACAGAGCATAATGGTACTACAATTTCATTAGAACAGGCAACTCCTGGATGATAAAAATTTCTAATAATGAGATAAAGCACTTTATCTGAAACTTTATGTTCTTAGAAGATTGCCTTAGAGTACTGTGAGATGATTTGCCAAGGATTGCATATGTAATATTTGTTTGAGGCATGATTTTAACTCAGGTCTTCCTGGTTATGAGGCTGGATCAGGACAAAATAATTAATATCAAAACCTAGAAAACTAGAATTACGATGGTGCCCTTGACAGAAAAAGTGAAGTTTAGAACAGGGATTAATTTTGGAAGAAAATAAAATTATTCCTTTTACATAATGATTTTCTCCATCATGGCTCTGATATATTGTAGATTGGTATAATAAATTAAGTGGGAAATTTGGGAGGAATTTCTAGTTTTGTTAAATTTATGAAAAGGTTTCCAGTTTTACAAATTGAAATGATCAATTTTATTTTTTTGTGATCATCTCTGTAATTTGTTTGGTTCAGAATTAAATCCCTTGTGATAGCTCTATATCTTATCTAGTTTTCTTCTACTTCTTTTTTTTTTTTTATCACATAGCACAATGGCAGTACATAGATATATTTATGGAAGCCACAGATGCCACAAAGGTCACTATACTACACAAAAAAAAGGTTAGAAATATAGAAATGCATACAATATATATATGGAATTATATAATGCCAATATATTTTATCTTTTAATATCATAATAATTCAGATGACTTCTCTGGTATGAAGGGAGGACCAAAAATTTATATGAATTTTCCAGGTCCCAAGGGTGCAGCACCCTTAGTTATTCCTATAGTGTGCAAGGGATAGCTATAATGAGTTTTGTTTTGGACATTTTGAAGGGATATTTAGCTTCAAATATTTAGTGAGCTGTTGATGTAGGATCAAAGCTCAGGAGAAATTCTAAGACTGGATATATAGATCTATGAGTCAACTGGGTATAAATGATAATTAAAACTATGGAACTAATAAGATTACCCAGAGAGAATGTTAGATAGTAAAGATAAGAAGTCTCAGGAAAAAGCTTTGGAGGACAAAGAATGAGATATCCATAATGATTCAGAAATAGATACTATTAAGAAGGTCAGACAAAGGGGAAAAGAATTGGTAACAGTGTCCTAAAGATGTAGAGAGGATCATGTACCCTAGTGTACAGTGTCAACAGTGTCAGATCCTGTAAGAGATCAAGAAGGGTGATAATTGAGAAAAAGCCATCAAATTTGGCAATTAAGAACAGTAAAATTTACTATATTGCTATTACATTTTCATAATTGAGTAACTTCTAATTTCTTTAGTTAATCTTATGAAATAATACCAAAATTGTAAAATTTCTAAAAATCCTGTAAAATTTACCATAGGCTTATACTGTTCACATGAAAAGGTTTTATTCATTTATTCAAGGATGGATTAAAAACTAACTTAATTTGCATAGGCTAGTAATAAGGTTTTACTTCTGATTAGGTGCCTTACTAACTTTAGCTAATTGAAGTTCAGTAAATTTCCAAGTCACAAAATTTTTTAGTTGGCAGTATAGTGAGGCTTAGTCTCCTGGTGCTATTTGAGAAAATGCCCAGCTGTGGAAAGGAGGGTAAGAATTGCTTAGAAGAATTGTATACTGTGCAAAAAACTTTATGTAACTACAAAAATATTCCTTAGTTGTCCTTTATAAGTGGGGTCTATTACTAATGGGCCCAGTGCTACAAGGAGGAAAATAGAGCAAAATCTGTTAATTCTGAAAAATTAAGGGTTTATTTAGTTGAGGAAATTTTTAAAATTTAGCCAATTTCATTTTCCTCAAATAGGTAATCTTTTATATCAATCTCTAAATCCTCTCTAAAAGAGAGATTCTTCCCTGTTATTGAAATCTTAATAATTTGAACATATCTTCATCTTATTTAAATATACCTCATTGTGGTAGTATTGACACCGAGTTTTTGAAGGTCAGTCTGAAGAGTACAAACTCTGGCAGATTCTACCATGCTAAAACAAACAAATTTTTGAATATGTCACTTTTGGAAGACTAGCCCATCTCATCACAGAGTTCATCATCAGTAGGATGATCATTTGGTCATGAACAATTTAGTTCAGGCAACCAGTGGAAAAAAAGGAAAATACAAAATGGTCTTCAATCCTAGAAGGTCTATTCTTGCTTTTGCAGTGATAGTTGCAGTGGAGAAAGGAGGAGGACAGAATGTAGAAAGAGTCCTGCAGTTATAAAAATAATAGATATCAATTTTTTTCACCAGCATTTACCAATCTCACTTTCTCCATATATATACACATACATACATATATACATATATATACTCATAACATACATACAAAATGTATGCATTCTCTCTATATACATATTCTCTTATAAAAAGTATTAAAATTCATTAAAATAATGGATTTTAAAATAAAAAAAGAAAACCCAGCTCAGAATTAATCAAAATTGACCAATGCAAATTGACTGCTTTTTTTTTCTTCTAGTTTTGTTAAATTTATGAAAAGGTTTCCAGTTTTACAAATTGAAATGATCAGTTTTATTTTTTTGTGATCATCTCTGTACTTTGTTTGGTTCAGAATTAAATCCCTTGTGATAGCTCTATATCTTATCTAGTTTTCTTTCTTTTATTTTTTTTCACATAGCACAATGGCAGTACATAGTAAACAATTATTAAATGGTTAACATTTAATTTTTAGGTCACATATTCATTTTAAGCTTATTGGGTTACACATTATAATTATAAGATGGTTGCTTAACTCATTTTTGCTCATCTGTACTCTAGCTTTCCTAGTAGTTTTGGACAAATAAACAGTTATTTCCTAAGTAATATATGTACTTAGGTATATTAAATTTTAAGTATATTCAAGGGGAGAAGAATCATGTAGTAAAATAGAAATATGGTTACAGAATTAGAGAATCTTGTTTAAATCTTACCTATGATCCATATTGGCTCTGTGACTTTTGGTAAATCACTTAAACTGTATTTCAGGCAACTCTACCTCCATTGGCAGGAGTTCCATCACCAAAGAGCTTTCTACACCAATGAAAACATAGGGAATATATGTGTGTGTCATGTATATTCATATACATGTGTATTAACATATATATACATGTGTTGATGTTTAGTTAAATACCTTATGTGTATATGTACATATAAGTATATACACAAATAAGCAGTTAGGTGGTGCAATGGATAGAGCACTAAAGTTAGAATCAGATTTGCCTCTGTTCTCTTAACTGTCAAATAAACTGAACAAGGATATGGCAAAATACTCCTATATCTTTGCCAAGACACCCTAAATGTGGTCATGAAAAATTGGACATGAAATCACCGAACAACAACAAACTACATGCATTTATATGTATTTATACATATGTTTATTCACTTAGACTCATAGACATGTATATGTATATTTTAGATTCTTTTTTCCTCCCCTCATCATTATCGAGCAATTCAAAAGCAACCATTCCACCATGGAAACCATATCTATATATGTATATTTTTATCTGAGAGTGGCTGCTAGAGATAGACAGTGACTTTATTGATGTATAGAAGTTGGGATCATGAAATAGATATTGTTACTTACTAAAGAGTATATTTTCTTGATTCTTAGTGAAAAGAAACAATGCCTGAGCTTCCAAATAATGTAGGAATTCTTCATCTAGGACTTTAGTAACTTCTCCATCAAATGATTCTTTTGAGAGAGGAATAAGGTAATTGAAAGCCCTTTCCTCTTAGTAAGAAGAAAGATAATTGAAAGGACTCCCTGCAATGATTATCTTAGGAACAAAATCCCTGAAATTTCAATACATGAAATTCAAATTTGTAAATACTTGCCAAAGAGATTTACATGCCAGGGTGGGCTTTCATGGTTTATGAGATGGGTCAGCAGACAAATTCAGGGGGCTGGGAAAAGTCATCCCTTGATGTCCGTCTTTTTTTCAGATTGTGCTTTTTTTTTTTTTTTCTGCTGCTATCCTTCACACTGCTTTACCTGCATAATTTCTCATTTATAATGATGGTACAGCCTGCTCATGCCTATCATGTACTGCTCTACTGCCCTTTGTGTGATCCTCAACTTCTACTTTTGAGAAATGGTGATACTGCAAGCTTGCAACCATGCAACAAACTGAAAGTATATTTGCCACACAAAAGATGGGTCTTTGTTTCAAAGAAAAGATTGGAATCATGAGAGGAATCACGCACTTTCTTAAAGGCAATCTATCCCCCTTTGTTCCTCCTGTTCAATTCTGGGTCCAGCTTATTATCCATTTGCTATGTCTATAAAAGTTATATGTGATCGTGGGACTCATGAAACAAAGGAAGTTTAACCAATTTAAATCAGTCAGCTGCAATGAGGAGCCCCAAAGAGCACAGCAACTACTTTTTGCCAGCAAACATTTGATCAGAGGGAATTATGTAGTGATGTGGGTTCAGAATGGCCCCCCTTAAAACTTGGTCTCAGTTACTTATTGGCTATATGATCCTGAGCAAGTCATTTAACCTCTAGTTTACATTTGTAAAAATGGAGATAATAATGATTCTTGCTTCCTAGGACTTTTTTGAGAATAAAATGAAATATTATTTACAAAATATTGAACAAAAGTTCAGAAATGATTCCATCAGTGACAGTGCAGTTGCTTTTTTATATAGAGTTCTCCATGTCCTATGGAAGGAAGTAGAAAAGCCACCAAGTAATATAAAGGTTGGAATAGCAGTTTTTTTTTTAGTCTAAGGAAACAGAACAAAGCTAAACTGGAGTAAATACAATGATGAGGCTCTGAAGGAAAAGATTTCAAGCTTTTTGAAAGAGAGCTGAATAAAAATACTATTATTAAAATTATGATGATAATAATAGCTAGCATTTTAAGGTTTGTAAAGTACTTTACTTATCATTTATTTGCTATTCACAAATGCCCTGGAAAGTAATTTCATCTATTCATCCATCCATCCATCTATCCATCCATCCATCCATCTATCTATCATCTATACTTATCTATCACAGATGATGCAACTGAGAATAAACGGTAAAGTAAATTGCCCAGGCTTTCACAGCTAATAAATGTCTGAAGCAGGGTTGAAACCAGGATCTTCTTAACTCCAGATCTAGCACATTATCCACTATGCTACTTACTACCAGTCTCATTTCCAGAAAATGGAATTTTTACTCATTGATCTTTCTACATTTTCAGTAAATCAAGAAGCACTTACTATGTATCAGACACTGTTCTGGGCACTGGGGATATATCTCTACAAAATTAATATGGGAATAATCTGCTTTTCTATCCAGAGCATATTTGAAAAAGTATAAGAAAGTAAAAGAAAATGAGTTTTATGACATGCCACTTCTTGATATCAACTGACTGAAAGTTGAAGAAAATATAAAATATTGTTGTAATTCTTGTTGATTGACTATGAAAGATAGAATTTGTTTTGTTAGCACAAAATGCCACCTTAAAAGGTCTCATTCAATTACAATAATAGCTAGTACATGTATTTCTTTAGGATTTGCAAAGTACTTTATAATATCCCAGTTGATTGCTAGAACAACCCTAGAAGATAGGTACTATTATTATATTTTCTCAATAGTATTTTATTTTCCTAAATCAATGTAAAAGATAGTTTCTGATATTCATTTTTGTAAGACTTTGTAATTTGAATTTTTTCCCTTCTTTCCCTCTATCCCCAAGATAGCAAACAATCTGATACAGGTTATACATGTGCAATTTAAACATATTTCTATATCATGTTGTATAAGAAAAATCAAACCAAAATGGAAAAACCAAGAGACGGAAAACAAGAAACAAACAAAAAAGGTGAAAATACTATGTTTTAATCTGCATTCAGGGTCCATAGTTGTCTCTCTGGATATGATTGGCATTTTCCAGTCCAAGTCTTTTGGAATTGTCTTGGATCACTGGATTGATGAAAGGGGTTAAATTTATTATCGTTAATCATACATAATCTTGCTGTTACTATGTACAGTTTACTTTGCTCAGCATCAGTTCTTGTAAAGTCTTTCCAGGCTTTTCTGAAATCAACTTGCTCATCATTTTTTTTATAGAACAATAATATTCTATTACATTCATATACCATAACTTATTCAACCATTCCCTAGCTGATGGGCATCTACTCAATGTCCAATTCCTTGCCACCATAGAAAGAGCTGATTTTTGTATACATTTTTGTATATGCAGGTCTTTCTTCCCTCTTTTATTATTTCTTTGAGATAGAGACCCAGTAGTTACACTGTGGGATCAAAGGTTATGAAGAATTTTATAGCCCTTTGGGCTTCCCAGAATTGCTGTCCAGTATGGTTTGATCATTTAACAATTCTACTGACAATTTATCCAGTACTATAGGTACTATTATTATCTCCCCTTTATGGTTAAGAAAACTGGGGAAGACAGAAATTGCAATTTTCCCAGAATCATAGAACTAGTGTCTGAGACTAGTTTTGAACTTGTTTTTCCTGACACCAAATCCAGTATTCTATCTACTGTGCCACATAAGTAAATATCAGCCAGGCATTTGTAAAAATCAAAGAAAGTTCCTTAAAAGATGTAATCACAAGTATAACATGTCTAAAACAGAATTCATAATCTTTACATCTCAAAGCCACTCTTCTTCTAAACTTCCTATTTCTATTGAGAACTGCATTACCTCCCCTTGAATATTATCTTAGATAGTGCTCCTGGATACTGAGCTGAATCCAGAATTAAACAGGAATTGGAGAATGAACTGGTATTGTCTTTGAAAAATTGTTTGGTGCTCAGAATAACACCAGGCTTCTCCTTGAAACAAGGCTTCACCTTTCAGTAGTAGTATTCCCTTGTTGATGCTGTGTGGTTAAGAATAATATAGCACTATCCTCTCTGGCTATGTGTTCTGCAACTACCTTGACAACCACTTTCTTCCCCACATCAGAGACCATGTTCTTTCATGGAACATAGAAAGTTCAGCTAAAGAGCACTTCACTCTTTTGCTCTGGCTATCTACTTCAGAATTTCCTTGCTATTCCACTAGACACCATGTATCTTGTGGCATGTGACTCTCTCTTAGAACATTATTTCAGAAAAACCCTATCTACATATCATCTTCTTCCCTCACCCCTGGACATCTATTTCACAATCTTCTTGGGTTCCTTTCCCTTTCCCCTCCCACTTATCTCTTCCCCTAAATTCTATAATCATAAACCAGCATCAAATCACTACTACTACTACTCTTCCTGTACGGGGTGTGTCCATTGACTCCCATATACCCTAACTTACCATCCCTATATCTTTCTGCACCAAAGTTTCTCTTCTAAGCTATCACTCCTCTTTATGTGTTGTTTTACCTATTAAAACATAAGTTCTTTGATTGCAGGCATACATCATATTTGTTATATAGCAAATGCTTAATAAATGTTTTTATTTCATTATTCATTCATGAAGTTAAAGTTATTGGTCATCCAAAGGACAGTGGAGAAGTATATGATGTCCATGACTAGGTTGCAACATATTATCAAGGAAGAATTTTATAAGAGAAGTTGCAGAGGATGTCATTAGAAATATGTATAACCGAAAAATAAAGTAAGTTGGTCATGTACAAAGGATGAGAAATACCTAATGGATAGCTTGGATGCTTAGTTAGTTTCCACATGAAGTCAAGACATCTTAAGATAGGCCTTCCCTGTGGACAATTTAATGGTACCATATCATCAACAAGCTCTTATTATGTCCTTATTTTGTGCCAAGTATTATGTTAGGTGCCATTATTGTTTAGTTGTTTCAGTCCTGCCTTACTCTTTGTGATCCATTTGGGGTTTTCTTGGCAAAGACACTGGAGTGATTGGCCATTTCCTTTTCCAGCTCATTTTATAGATAAAGAAACTGAGGCAAACAGAATTGAGGGATCTGCCCTGGGTCACACAGCTAGTAAGTGCCTGAGGCCAAATTTGAACTGTGGAAGACAAGTCCTCCTGGCTCTATACCCAGCTTTCTATCCACTATGCCATCTAGCTGCCCAGTTAGGTAGATTGTTTACTGTTGTGGTGGTGGTGGTGATTTGTCCTTCTCTCTTCAATAGGACCAATAACACCAGGAAAGTGAAGTCATGACTTGCAAATGAATTAGATTTAAATGAGGCAGGGCTTTGCAGAATCACTAATTTCATTCTCTCCTCTACAGCCATTTGGGTGCAGTGACTAGGATAACTGAAGATGGTTGTGATGCAGTGAAAGACATTGCCTTTTAACTCAAGGTCTTTCATAGGTCTTAATTTGTCCACTCGGTGACCAAGGCTAGGTAAGAAATGAGGTAGAAAATGGCCTTTTTTATCTATTCAAAAAAATCAATCTGAGAAGGGAAGAGTTTCTGGCCAAAACAAATAATTATTTACACCTATTTTGAACCAACAGATTCTGAACAAAGATCGAATGAGATGGGCCCTATTCTTGGCTAATCAACAGTCAGAGTAATTTGGGTTTAAGGTATGGTTCTTGAGAAAGAAATCTAGCTCTTAAACCCCAAGATATCTTGAGAGGTTTCAGCAATCACAATTTATATTCTTTTGGGCAGAGCACCCAGAAGTAAGAGTATGATATTCTATGTTGACAGAGGGAGAGGAGGGAGAAGAAAAGAAGAGAGAGGAAGGAAGGAGAGAGGGAAGGAAAGAGAAAGGGAAGGAAGGAGGAGAGAAAAAAGGAGGGAAGCCTGACTAATTGGAACTGGTCAGTTGGGTCCTTGGTGGTGAAACTAATAATTCTCAAACATTTTTCTTAACTCTTGAAGAGCACCAATACCATCAGCATGATTTGCAGTGAGTTAGATTTAAGTAAAGTAGGGCTGTGCAAAGTCTTCTCCAGAGCCATCTAGGTGCAATAGCAAGATATAGCTGGGACAATTGGAGATAGCCCCATTAATTATTAGTGTGTGTGTGTGTGTGTGTGTGTGTGTGTGTGTGTGTGTGTGTGTGTAGTCATTGTACCTGCTCTTGGGAAACAGTCTGTTGATGCAATAAAATACATCCATAGATAAGTAAATGTAGGGTATATTTAAAATAAACATAAAAATTTTTTTATATAAGGTAAGACTTATGCAGCTGAAGGAATTAAAAAACTCTTATTGAAGAAAGTGACACTTGAATTGAACCTTAAAGAAATGTAGAGATTCCAAGAGCCAGAGGTGAGAAGGGAGAGCATCCCAGGAGGTAGAAAAGAGAAGCACTTTATGTTCTTTGATCTGCAATATTGAAGAGGGTACCAGAGTAGATGACATTGAATTTTAGATTTCCTCAAAGTACATAAGCATATATAGCAACTTTTTTTTAGTCAGAATTGATCTAAAATATGCAGGAAAAAATGTTCTAAGAGCACAAAGTTGCTGAATAACCTTTGCAGGAAATAGAAAGATCTTGGTTCCATTAACTTTATTGCTTATCACTCACCATTCTCAAAAATCCTTTCCAAATTCAGATTCAAGTAGTCTTTTTCTCACATTTTAAATTCCCTGATTACCAATATCTCATCTACTTTGGTAATATCTTTTTTCATGGAAATCATTTTCTTTCTTAGTTTAGATCAGTTTAGAGCAGAATAGGGACACCTCTATGTCTAAAAGCAAGTGTTTCTCACCTGCATTGTATCAATGTTTGCATTACCTTTAGCTGGATGCTTCAGTGATACTATAGACACACAATATCATACTGTCTATTACACCCATTGTCCTGGTCTAAATTGTATATGTGTGTGTGTGTGTGTGTGTGTTGCTGTACTCATTGAAAGAACATGAAAGTTTGCCTAGAATTTTCTATCTTCTGATGCTCAAATGAAATGATTTACTTATTATTACTATTTAAAATGGGATTTTGAAAACCAGTTTACAACCTCATTTTTAAACTTTTATAATTCTTTCAGACCTGATAAGATTTGGTAGCCAAAAAAATGAATTTATTTATCAATTCATGGAAACATTAGTAAGGAAATAGCTTTGGTGGTTGTGATTTGGTTTATCATATCATATATGAAAATTTCAAAATCTTTGAGTCAAATGAAGCAAAAAAAAAATTCCCAAGAGCTTATATCTCTTAGTCATTTATCTTACCTACATTCAGTTTCTCTCTTGTTTGCTTTCTTTCTCTTTGGACAAAATATCTTCCATGATTTTCTTTCAATGATTGGATAAAAAATGGGATTATATTGATATTTCAGATCTAGCCAATGAAAATGATTATCATTCTGTGTGACTAAAAGCCATAGTATGGAGAAGCCCATAGAGGGATTTGTATCATCATCATTCTTCCAGCATTTGCTTCTAGCCTGTCACTGAAGCAGGGAAGATAGAATTAACTTGAAGGACATAGTCACCATAAGAATGCAATTTGGCAAAAGCTTCAAATATTAGAAGTATCATTGATCCTTTAAAAAAAGTCATAGTAAGAGGGCATATACTTCCTTCTTATATCTCAGTAGGAAATGGGATAAGAAAGGCTTCTAAAGCTCCATCTAGATAAGTTTTTTTTAACAACTGATTAAATGTAATATGGTTATAATTGTCTCCTATTTGTCCTTTTCTACTTCAAAAAAAGAATTAAAACTGTGATTGGCATTGATGGCACTTTTACTATGCATTGTATTGACACTCCTTTTCTTTTGATGGCAATTACAGGGTTCAAAAGCTAATCTGTAGAAGATAGTCTTCCAGGGGCAGCTGCATCTGGCCTCTTGGCAGACTCCTTAAGCAGTGGTATTGGAAGCTTTAGAGTTGCCTCTGGGTTTACTGGAGTAATGATGCTGATGGGCTGTCGTAGGCTCCTTGATGTCATTTTCTCTTTGATTACCCTTTTAATCTAGGTAATTTGTGCATTTTCATCCTTTGTGAATGAGGTCTAGAGTAAACCCTTTTTGAGAGAGGGTCCTTTTTGAGTTCCATTCATATAGTTACAATGTGTCATTTCCTTTGCTTGTCATAAATCAGTCTTTCTGAGAAATATGGGCCACAGGCTTAAAACTACCCATATCCCATTAACCAGGTAATTAGTGATGCATTAAGTTTTCTTTCTGAAGCCAAAGTAAAATGCAGAGGCTGTTTGCTGCTGGGTTGAAAACACACATTGTTTTGCATGCATGTACATAAGTCTTTTCATTGTGAATAGGACCCAGAGTGATAAAACAAGCACTCTTAATATGTTAATTTATAATTTTAATTACAACAATCTTGTATATATAGTCATTAGTGAATACTAATATAAATATTTTTCTACCTTTTTATTCATAATGCATAAACCAATCATCCAGTTACTTCTCGGCAGTTGCCTGTTTTCGTTTCATAATACAATCTTTGTTCTTAGTTATGAATGCATTTTGTTCATTCCTGTCTTGAATAATCCCTCATTAAGCTAGTCACTTTCTGCTCCATGCTAAAAAGGAAAAATTATCATGCAAATGTGGCATGCCATATTAAAAAGCACATTACCAAACACTTTTGTTGCTGTCCTTCAATTAGTTTCCCTTCTTTGAATTTAATTCCATTTGTTGTTAAACTAGTGACTTGATGTATGGACTCATGAATCTGAGGCTGCTGCCAAGAATGTGGGGGGAAAAAGCATCAAAGCCTCTTCAGAAAGCTGCAGAGGCGAGCTGAAATGAATTTGCCTCACCTTTGACAAGAACACTTGAACAGCACTGGAATCCTCTGATGATTCTGCTTGGCTAATTATCCAATTATTTATTTCAAGAATAAAGACACCATTTTACAAATTAGAGAAGTGTATCTGAGAAGGATATAGAGAAGTGAATCTGAAAAATTTGGTAACGATGGGTCACTTAAGGAACTTCCAAGATGAGCCTCAAACTTGGCACAGAGAAGGTTCTCAAGAAGGCATACTCTGCTATCTTAGTGGGATCGTTCAATGATCCAGAGTTATTTGTTTGGTTCTCGGGACACTTCCAAAAGTGGATTACATTATTTGTTAGTCAACCCGGTGAATTTCCATGGTCTTTAAGCTCTGTTTAAGTTGTATTTCTCTTGATTAAAAGCTTTTGGTTCAAAGCGATACTTTTTAATTGCCTAATGATATAAGTCAGTTCTTAGGAAAGAACCGCACATTTAGGAGTTCATTTGCAATATAACTGAAAAATTCATTGCATGGCAGTAAAACAATTTACTGTTAATTACAAGGAGAAGAATTTGCTGTAGCATGCTCCCAGATTGCCATGAATCATGCAGCACTCCTAGAGATTTATAACAGATGTGTAAGTGGGATGAATTAGCAGGGTTTAATAACAGAGACACAAATCATGCAGACTTCAAGGAGCTTTAATTGATATACTAGAATGTGACGGGCATGAATCACTCAGCCATTCAACAGCACTGTAACATATGGTCAGCTCAATATGCTGCATCTTAAATCGGTTGGTGAGTCGTTGGTTGGCCCATATGGTGGTGGCAATATATTTTTCACGATTTTTAAAAAAAATCTATTTTTAAAAAAGAAATATGATTATAATGAGTGCTTGTTATTGAATAGTTTCCCCAAAGACAGGCTGGGGTTTTGGAGAATTTGAAAAGGGCAGCTACCTTAAAGAAATTGTAGCTATTTGGCTTATAACGACATCATTGGAAAAGGCAAGCACAGAAGTGACTGTACCAATGAGTGACCCAGTATACTTGAGGCCATGGTGAATTGTAGAGGACAGCACAGCTGACAGTAGGGTAATCTGGGAAATCTCACCGGCGTGGTGGAATAGCATGGATAAAATCTATGGTGTCCGTGTCAAGAGAAGTAGAGGAATGCCCATATTTGCCTGCCAATGGAAAGAAAGATCCTTTAGCAGGAAATTGTGTATGTCCATATTGCTATAATTTGGTCTTTTAAGGGAAGTAGTACATATCCACACCTCACATTATGTAATGTCCTCTTCAAGAGGATATCATCAAAGGGATACTGATAAACCATTAGATCAGAATAGCAGGATTCCCCTATAATTACTGAAGAATTATCATTTCAGGAGATGGAAACAGGTAGCTTGAAAACGGTTTGTAACCTATACTGTAAACACATTTTTATTGGAACTAGAATCTGGCAGCTTTCTGAAAAGCTTTCGTAACATTAGTAAACCTGACAGACTTGAGAAAAGAGTATTGCAGCCTTAGAACTGTAGCTGCCAGAATTTAATGTCAACAATTAAAATTTATTTTGATCCTTACCTAGTGTTTATTACTGTTTGTATACACAACAGACCTTACTAATACAGAGATGCACTATTAGATGGAATTACCATCTGTTCAGAGTGAAATGCTGGCATCTGTCTTCGATTCTAAAGCTAAAATGATATTATTTCAAACAAAACAAAATTAACTGCTTTTTATTCACCAACTTCAATTGTGTGTGTATATGTGTGTGTGTGTGTGTGTGTGTGTGTGTGTGTGTGTGTGTGTGGCTACATAAGGAAAGGGCTTGTTTGCAAAGTTTTTAATGACCTTTGTCGCCATGTCTGCATTTAGATATATGGCTTTAACATAAGTTATATGAGCCATCTGTCTTAATTGGTCTTTTTGGTGCCCTCTTTCACACAATAGCATACAGCAATCATAGGCTTTTAAATACTGTTTTAGCTTTATAATACATTAAATATGTATTATATAGCAATGCATTAAAATAACATAATTAAAATATACAAAATGTGACTTTGAGACTGTGAGGCTACAATATGCAAATTATTTTGACAGATGTGTCTTTACCAAATGTAACTAAAAAAATAGATAAAAATTATAGTCGATTCATTTTAACAAAGTCGCTACAGGTACTACAGTGACACCTTTAGGAAAATATATACCATATCTTTTATGCTTGGATATTTTTAATTTCCCTAAACACTAAGGCATATGTTAGAGATTTGTGTATAGCCTCTTCTCTCTTCTTCTTCTTCTTCTTCTTCTTCTTCTTCTTCTTCTTCTTCTTCTTCTTCTTCTTCTTCTTCTTTTTCTTCTTTTTCTTCTTCTTCTCTCTCTCTCTCTCTCTCTCTCTCTCTCTCTCCTCTCTCTCTCTCTCTCTCTCTCTCTCTCTCTCTTTCTCCCTTCCTCCCTCCCTTTCCCTCTCTGTCTCATTTCCTTCCTCCTCCCTCCCTTTCCTTCTCTCCCTTTCCCTTGCTCCCTTGCCTCTCTCCTCCTCTTCTTCTTCCTTCTCTTCCTCCTCCTCCTCCTCCTCTTCCTTTTTCTCTCTGGTTTCCCTCCTTTTTCTCCTGCCATCTTCTTCTGTGTCTTTATTTTAGTTTTGGGCTCTGTTTCTTTAACTCTCCCTGTCTGTCCCTTCTGTGTCTCCATCTCCACTTCTGTCTCTGTGTCTTTCATATATCAGAACTTAAATTCCCTGTTAAAGATAATTTCTAGCTTTCTTTAAGGAAAGGAAAAGTGGTGAATCAAGGACACTGGCAGATACAATACTAATGTTAGATCAAAGATGCCACTTTCTGAAAAGCAAAGGCTCCTATTCCATATATCACAAAATAATAAATTGTGTCACGCCAATGTTTAATGCGTGTACACAGTGCATTAACTGTAACTGTAGTACATTTATTTGTGCTGGAGGAGACTTGAAAATGATTAAAAAATCAATACTTCGCTGTCAGAGAAGCATGTGTTACGATGCATTTAAGTAGTTAATTGCATAAGCCCCATAAAAGCTTCAAGTTTGGGTAGCAGGGATGCCATAATTACAGTCCAAGCAGCTACCATTTATTAATGGTGGACTTTAAGGGAACACTGGTTATTGTCATCACTACTGGCTCTATGTACAGTTCAGAAATAATGGGCCTTCTACTCTCTCATCTGTGTAGAGAGAATGCCTGTGGCCCAGCAATTAATGAGAACCAGGGCCATCCCTGGTTGGCAGAAGTATAGATATTAGTGGGCAATGTTCTGTTGATTGGCAGACTTGCTATCAGGGGGAAATCTATAGTATTCTCTGAAGTTTACAAGATTTTCCTTTTGGGAGGATCTGACTTGAGAATATAGATCAGATAGAAAAATCTTCATATTGTGTGTTATAACTGACAAACATTTGTCTATGTCCTTGACCAAGCCTTTTTTTAGATTTCATTTGATAATATTTTTGTTTGGAGAGAGGTAGTAGACACTATTAAATAAAAGCATTTTAGTTGTGTAGAGAATATAAAAAAATCACCTTGTTCCTATTAAATGCCAAAGGATTCCTTTCACAATCTCCTAATAGTTGACGTCTCTTGTTCATGGAAGGGCTCTTTTCATTTGAACATCTTAATTTTAGCAAGTTGGTAACACCTGAAATATTGTTGGTAACACTTAAATATTGTCAAAGCTATGCTGTCTTCAATGAAACTTTTGTCTCAAAATTAAAAAGATAAATTCTTACTACAAAACCATTTTTGTGTTTAATATTTCTATTTATTGAAATGCTCTGTTCTCAGGCCAGGCAGTTCAAGACTTCACCCCATCCTACTTTAATTCTGATTTTATAAATTTCTTTATGATGATGCAATACCAATTATATTATAAAGTCATGAGTGATGCTTAAAGAAGAATTTGTAGCATATAGAGATTTTTTTAAAACAATATTTATAAGACAGAAAACAGAAGTAGGATAATTTTTTTATTTATTCAATGTAGGAAGTTAATGTAGGAAGACGTGCTAATGGTGTTATTGTAAAAAGTACAAGAGCATTTTTTATTTAAAAGAAAAATGGATTAAGGTTTTTTATGATCATCTTCTTTAAACATGTTGGTTTCTGAAGGCAATACTCATGTTTTAGATACTATCACATAATTTAGGATGCTACAAATAACCAATGTCATGGTAACAGGTGACTTTTATGTGTTGCTCAGTCTGAACTGGAGAAAAAGGGTTGATTTATTACATAAGGATAGAATGCATCATTATTAGTAAATTTTACTATATGTTATTTAGAGGCTATACCAAACATCCTCTCTGGTCATTGTGATACATTACTTATGTAGAGGAAATTCTCTGTAACCCAACTAATTTTTGTGATGTATTTTTATCTGAAGTCAGTTGACTGCCAAAGTACTTCTATGCTGTAAGAGAGGGAGAATCTTAATTATCCCCATTTTGTATATGGGAAAAAAACCACCTGAAATTTATATGCATTAAATAGTTTTCTTAAGATTTTATAGATTTTGCATTGGAGTCAAGAACTGAAATCTTACATAACACAGTTGTAACTGTTAGAGCATATGCCTTAATTTGCTGTGGGTTTTTGCTTTTTGTTGTTCAGCCAGCAAATGTAGTTATTCATATCTCTAAATCCATCACTTAGTGATTTTGTGAAATCAGCATACAATTTCCTCACTTTTTAGCTACTTCTTACGTGTGCTTTTCTAACTGCTTTAGAAATCTCTATGATCTTTTCATCATTCTGCTTTTGTGAGATTAGCCCAGTTAAATTGGTCTATAACTATACCTAACCCTCTTCTAGCCTTGGAGAAAACATTGAAGATAATGACTCAGTAGGGTACTTACTCTTTAGAACTAACAGGGATGGTAGAATCCTCTGCATGAGTCTGTTTGACAGAGCAGCTGGGATTAAAAAAAGCCAAAGAATAAAAAAATGTGTTCTGACTAGAGACATCCTCTGACATTACCTCCCTAAGGCTAATATAACTGCTTCAAAGAAAGATTTCCCCATGAAACTAATAGGTGGTCTCCTACTGGCTAAAGTTAGAACACTTTCCACTAATTTTAGGGGCTGTCAAAACCAATGGCATGTGCCATTACTGATAAGGACCATTTTACCATGTCACCAATTGGTAGGTCATGCCACCTGTGTTAGAAGGTTAAATCAAAGATGGAGAATTGCTGGGAATTTGATTTTTCTGACTTACCTCCAAATTTATATCCCCGATCACAAAGTGAACATTGATTTTGATATACAAGAAGTGAATCAGATTATTAAGGCCACACAAGACTTGTTCAACATCTTCATTTTGCCAATTTGATGGGATGATAGAGAGTTGCATCAGAATGTTGAGGACCAAATGAAGCATTGAAGAAAAGGCCACTGTGGACAATGAGAATACCTGCTTAGTTATTGACTGTGTTTTTGCATACTTCCTCCAACTGTTCAGTAAATGAGGAGTTATTGACATGGATACAAAAATGTGGATAATTTTTGACAGAAATTTAGCTAAATTGAATGTTTCTCCTATTAAAAGGGTTCTATACATGGAAAGGACAAATAATCATGCTCCATAAATTACTTCTCATTCTCCTAACCTTTAATATCTAAAAGAAAGGCTATAGGTGTTGACACTGAATGATTGTTTAATAGGGATAGCACTTTGTAAATAAAATAAGTTCTCTATTTTTTTTTTACTAGCAACCTGGTGGTAAAAAAATCCTGTATGGAGCTACAGAAAGAAAATTTCTTTCTTTTTTTCTTTTTTTTTTCAAGTTAAATTTTCTCCTTTATTTTTTTGTTTGTTTGTTTGTTTGTTTGTTTAATGGCCTTTTATTTACAGGTTATATGTATGGTTAACTTTACAGCATTGACAATTGCCAAACCTCTTGTTCCAATTTTTCCCCTCCTTCCCCCCACCCTCTCCCCCAGATGGCAGGATGACTAGTAGATGTTATATATATTAAAGTATAAATTAGATACACAATAAGTTATTTTGCTGTACAAAAAGAATCAGATTCTGAAATAGTGTACAATTAGCCTGTGAAAGAAATCAAAAATGCAGGTTGGCAAAAGTATAGGGATTGGGAATTCAATGTAATGGTTCTTAGTCATCTCCCAGAGTTTTTTTGTTTGGCATAGCTGGTTCAGTTCATTATTGCTCCATTGGAACTGGTTTGGTTCATCTCATTGCTGAGGATGGCCAGGTGCATCAGAATTGATCATCAATTGTTGTTGAAGTATATAATGATCTCCTGGCCCTGCTCGTTTCATTCGGCATCAGTTCGTATAAGTCTTTCCAGGCTTCAGAAAGAAAATTTCTGAGAATTAGCCACTAATATATTTTTTGCAGTGAATGAATGTTGTGTCCTGCTCTCTAGAGCCCCAAAGCTGGGATGACAAAACAAACTGTTGCTTTCTAGAACCCCTACATTGGGGTGATTAAGATATACCTTCCTAGTGGAGAAGTGATGAGAATGGGACTCCTGAGGATGGTGGGAAAATAGAGTCCATTTATTTCAAGAGCTTTCCCCCTTTTATAATGTAACAAAAACAATACTACACATGTGGGACCATATAAACAACTTGCTATTGTATGTAGTTTGCCACCTGATATCACTCTTCTACCTGGTACCATTCTGCTTCAATCTCAACACAGGCTGTCACCGCCTCCTGACTTCTGAGGAAGGCCGAAAGCCCTTAGGGGAGATGGGGAGCTGAACCAGACATTGTTAGCAGGTTCCCTCTGGGCTGAAGGGTCTTATACCTTACCCATAGTTTCCCTAATGGGGAAATGAATGAGAAAATTAATGAAAGAAAATGAAGGATAAAGTGAAATAATGAACACACTTGATAAACATTCATCAACTACAGTAATGGTATACCACAAATTACAATAGCATATAGAACATAAAACTATCTGATCTTTTACTAAATTGGCTTATCTGTAACCCATACTCCTTGTTGAATGTCACTTAGAATAACTAAATATTTAAAATATAATTTATAGATATGTGTTTTACTGAAAAATTCAATAGGTTCTTTTAAAATTAATTAAAAAAAAGAATGTCTTCTTAAGTTTTATTGAAGTACCTATGGCAGTTATCTTAAAGAGAGGTGTTTTTCTCCCATTTATTCTTTCACACATGTACCCTTGAGACTTTATGCTTGAGCTTTTGCAATAGCTTCATAATAATATTTGAGTTTATGATTTGTTATATTTTTATGTACATATATGTTTTCTTGCTAGCTAAAGTGTTAACTGTCTAAGGGTTGGGATCATACCTCCACTGTCATCTTCATCCTCTTCATAGCTAGCATTTGTGTATAATCTTTTAATGTTTACAAAGATCTTTACAAATATTATTTCATTTGATCCCCTCAATGTTGGCTTTGAACATGAATTTATTGATAATATTTGTAATTGGAGGGTCAATATTACTAATTTGGAGAGGTTCTTCAACAGCTTGCAAAATATTGAGGCATAACTCTTAATGACAGTTAAATGAGAAAGGGACCATCCATTTACAGAAGTATCCTTCCCAATAAAAATCAAATTCTTCAAGTTTTCAAATTTTTATGTAATCTATATTTATCATGTTTGATTATAAGACACACTTTCTAATACACAGCCCCTACCCATGTGAGAGCTCCACATGTTGAAGGAATAAACCATACGACAATGAAGATTAGCTGGCCTCCACCTGGGGAACTGAATGGACCACCTCCCATCTACCAGCTAGAAAGAAAGGAAATATCTTTGTCAGCCCTGGAAACTGAGATGATAAAAGGTGTCCGTTTTATTGGAAATGGATATTATAAATTCCCCAGCTCAACTCTGCCTGTCAATACAGATTTTACAGGTAACTACATTGATTATTTTTTCATGTAGAAGGAACTGAATAGGTAATTCCCAAGTTATTGCTATAATTCTGATAAATCTTTGTAATTAATATATAATATATTTGTTTATAGAAATTAATGCTAATTAAACACATGTATCAATGAAGACATTGTATTATTTTTTTCACTTTTTAAATAATAATATGATCTCTCTTATAAGACATTGAGTTTGGGGAGTGGAGTGGAGAAGTGAGAGAAACTCAGAGTAATTTATTAGCTAAAACAGAATGCTTATCCAAATAAGTTTATCCAAATATGCTTTAGAGGACCATAAGAAAGTTATGTTCTTCCCTGCTCTGTCCAAATCTCTTTAAATCACAGTTTATAAAACCTCAGTTAGGGGAACCAGAGAAGTGCTTTATGGTATATAAAGTATTGTCTTTATAACAAATCTATGAAATGACTAGGGCAAGTATTATTTATAGTCCATTTCATCGATGAGGGAAGAGAGCCTCAGAAAGGTTAAATAATTGGAGTATGATCACATGACTAATAAGGTCCAGATCTGAAATTAGGATCCAAGTCTTTTGATTCCAAAAGTTCTTGGAATCATCAAGTGTTCTTTCAATCCAATATTTTTATGTGGTGTCTTTTTTTTTTATTATGAATTACTTTTCTACCGATGTTAATTTATAAAAGTACAGGATTATTTGTGCAAAATCCTAAGCTTTAATTCAGAAGGACCCATATTTTGTACATTAGCATTTGATAAATGTTTGTTAAATGGAATAGATGAATCAAGATCATTGAAATTCCATTAATAAGGAAGTAAACCGATGGGATAGTTTGTAAGAGACAATGTCTGATTAGCATTCACATAAGGCAGTTATACAGCACTAAGAAAAAAAAAAAAGAAACTCCAGGATGAAAATAGAACTTAATTACTTGGTGAAATGGTTTTGTAAGCTGTGTTCCTGGTCAAACATTTGGCATTGTAACTTGTTTCACTGAGGAAGCAGTCTCAGTTTGTGTACAGCTGTGTGTTCCTGATGCAGGTGTGTCAGCCTAAATCTGCTAGGTAGGCACTGGACAGATTTTTGATGGGATCACCCACTGTTGTTGTACTGAAAGATAGAGTGGTCCATTTACTGTTAATAAATTTAGTTGTCCTCATCATCTCCCTGGCCAGTCTTATACTCAGGTTCAAGTGCTAGGGGCAGATGTATTCTCTGGGAAGTTTTCCAAATTAATCTTTAAAAAAGTTAGGCCATAAACATGAGTCTCACTGAGCAGGATCCTTCTGTCTATAACAAAAGCCTCCAGCTGTACTGAAAATGTGCTTGGAGTACACATTATTAAAGGGACGGCAAGATAAAAAAAAAGTATAATTTTAGATTGAGCAGTCCTTAAGTATTTACCAAATCCCAGGCAAGGGAAGAAATGTTTCATTTATTTAGTGTTATCATTGTGTTACCAATAACATTTTCATCAATAGTTTAACCTTCCTTGGCCCCCATTCTCATCTTCACTGCACTTTTCAGATTTTCTGTCACTTGTAAAGTACAGAGTAACCTTTGAAACCTCAATATCTGATTTGACAGACTTACTTCTTGATAACTCTCTATAAGTTATAGAAGAGTTATCTATGTGTATCCAAGGAAGAAATTTCCTCATAGAGTTTCTTTCACTGATTAAATCACATTTCTGGACCCCTCTTTCTTTTCTCAAAAATTTTACTCAATTAACCAACATGATTGGATTTTGAAAATCCATCAGGTTTTTTTTTTTGGTGCTATATAAGTACAACCTTAGAAAGATATAGGTAATATGCCAAAAGCATATATGATATTTGAGATGGAGAGGAGATTCAGAATGTTGGATAAGAAAGACACTTGTATTAAATGAAACAAACCAGTAATACTAAAAGTTTGTTTCTTTTAAATTTAGTTATTTTTTTTATGATCACAACTTGTGACTAATGATTGGTATTAGATAACTGGGTGATACAATAAATAGAGCACTTATTATATAACTCTCAGATTGGCTAAGATTACAGAAAAAAATAATGATGAATGCTGGAGGAGATGTGGGAAAACTGTGACACTGATACATTGTTGGTGGAGTTGTGAACTGATTAAACCATTTTAGAGAGCATTTTGGAACTATGTCCAAGGGGTTATCAAACTGTGTATATCCTGTGATTCAGCAATGTTTCTGCTGGGCTTGTATCCCAAAGAGATCATAAAGGAGGGAAAGGAAACAATGTGCAAAAACGTTTGTGGCAGCCCTTTTTGAAGTGACAAGAAACTGGAAACTGAGTGGATGCTCATCAGTTGGAGAATGGCTGAATAAGTTATGGTATATGAATGTTATGAAATATTATTGTTTTATAAGAAATGATCAGCAGAATGATTTCAGAGAGGCCTGGAGAAACTTACATGAACTGATGCTGAGTGAAATGAGCAGAACCAGAAGATCAGTATACATGGCAACAGCAATGATCAATATACAATGATCAATTCTGATGGATGTGGCTTTTTTCAACAATGAGATTATTTAGATCAGTTCCAATGATCTTGTGATAAAGAGAGCCATCTGTACCTAGAGAGAGGACTGTGGGAACTGAGAGTGAATCACTACATAGTATTTTTCACTCATTTTGTTGTTGTTTGCTTGCATTTTGGTTTTTTGCTCATATTTTTTTCCTTTTGATCTTATTTTTCTAGTGCAGCATGATGATTGTGAAAATATGTATAGAAGAACTGCATGTGTTTAACATATATTTGATTACTTGATGTCTAGGGGAGGGAGTGGGAGAAGGGAGGGAAAAATTTGGAACATAAGGTTTTGCAAAGGTGAATATTGAAAATTACCCATGCATATATTTAGAAAAAAACTTTATTTAAAAATAAATAGAGCACTGAGTCTGGAATAAAGACAAGTTAAAATATAATCAATATAAAATATAAACCAATCTTGTTTCTAATTCTTTGCTAGAACAAAAAAATATTACTTAAAATAGTTTAGTACATGTGATCCTTTTACCTATATCTTTAACTTCTTTGGGGTGTATGTACTGATATATAGTGTTACCTACTTGTATTTGACTTATATTTCTCTTACATACATAATTTAATTTGGAATTTTATGAATTTTTTTCCTTTTGATGATGTGGATCACACCCATCAATGCTTTCCAATCTTGGGTGATTAGTTCATTTCCCCCCTTAAATTTACTGCAAGACGTTTATATCCAAGATGATGGTGCCATTTCTTATCTACAACCTCCCTCTCTGCTTGGCTGTTTCCTTCTAAGACCTTCATTTTAAGAAGATCCAAGCTAGTTTCATTTCTTCATTCCTCTCCAGACTGGATTTCAGACTGTCTTAGATTTGCTCTGCAAAGCTTGTGCCATATACTTTCTTTTTTTTAAATTTCTTTTAATTTTTTTTTAATTTTTTAAAATTTAAAATTTTATTTAATAATAACTTTATATTGACAGAATCCATGCCAGGGTAATTTTTTTTTACAACATTATCATTTGCACTCACTTCTCTTCCGATTTTTCCCCTCCCTCCCTCCACCCCCTCCCCTAGATGGCAAGCAGTCCTATATATGTTAGATATGTTGCAGTATATCCTAGATACAATATATGTTTGCAGAACCGAACAGTTCTCTTGTTGCACAGGGAGAATTGGATTCAGAAGGTAAAAATAACCCGGGAAGAAAAACAAAGATGCAGATAGTTCTCATTCATTTCCCAGTGTTCTTTCTTTGGGTGTAGCTGCTTCTGTCCATCATTTATCAATTGAAACTCAGTTAGGTTTCTTTGTCAAAGAAATCCACTTCCATCAGAATACATCCCCATACAGTATTGTTGTTGAAGTGCATAATGATCTCCTGGTTCTGCTCATTTCAATTAGCATCAGTTCATTTATGTCTCTCCAAGCCTCTCTGTATTCATCCTGCTGGTCATTCCTTACAGAGCAATAATATTCCATAACATTCATATACCACAATTTATTCAGCCATTCTCCAATGGATGGGCATCCATTCATTTTCCAGTTTCTAGCCACTACAAACAGAGCTGCCACACACATTTTGGCACATACAGGTCCCTTTCCCTTCTTTAGTATTTCTTTGGGGTATAAGCCCAGTAGTAGCACTGCTGGATCAAAGGGTATGTTGTGCCATATACTTTCAACTCTTTCCATTCATTCTTTCCCAACACTTATTTTCAGTCTTCAGTTTATTTTGCACATTAGAATACAACTTCCTTGAAGGCAGAGACTTGTATTCTAGTGCTTCATACAGCATCTGGCTCTAGTAGGCTCTTTAACAAATTCTTGTTGTCTTGATGGTTGTGGGAAGCTTAAGATTGGAGGCTTTTTTTCTTTCCTTTTTTTTTTTTTTTTTTTTGCTACTTCTCAAAGGCATTCCAACTCATTTTCCTCTTCTTATTTTGTTCCTCTTTCTTTCCAAATCCATCTATATTGTCTGTCTCAGATGTGTGTGTGTGTGTGTGTGTGTGTGTGTGTGTGTGTGTGTGTATGCATATTGGTTAACAAGATCTATGTATGAATCCATGTTGAAATCTGACAATAGATTTTATTCATTATTTTGTCTTTTCTATATGGATAGTCAGACCTAACTCCTTTGAATGACTACAGATCTTTTCCAGGAACAAATGTTCCTGTAATGTTCTGGAATTTGATACAATTAGCACAATGTCACTAATATAGATGAAAATCTGAAAGATCTCCTTATCCATAGATTGTCATTGTCCCAACACAGATTTCTATGTGATTTTCTTACTTAATCCATTTCTAGCTGTCTTATAAGTGCATCCCTAACCATAAAGTTATGCCAAGTATGGTGATTCCATTGTCTTTGGTGGAAAAAATAGTTTTTAAAAGGATTATCTTGACAAATCTTTTCCATTTTTCTTCTGTTTGTTGTCCTCTTTCCATTTTCATTTTTTTTTCTTTGTTGGATGTCTTGCTAAAGTTTCTTTAAAATTTTATCTTCATTATAAGCTGATATGGATCAAAAACATCCATCATTTTTCTTTATGAGATTTCACAAATGAATTTATCTTCTAATCTGATATTACTCTTGGCAGTCATCTCTTTCTATTTGGCAAGTGTCATGTATTTGCTGACTAAGGCTCCGTCTGGGATCTTTTATTCTCCTTGTTGTGGCAATTAATTTGTATTTGTTTAATGTCTGTATAAATTATTAAAAATATTACAGATGTCATTTCTGTTATCCATTTCCTATTTATGATAATCAATTAATTTTTTAAATAGTTCAGGCTTAAGATTTTGGTTCAGTTGAATGCCATACCCTTTTAATTATTGTTATTTTCTTGTTTTTCTTTGTTATCCATTCTAATACTAATGTATAAAAATATCCCTAGTTTATTATTTTAATTGCATAAATAGATTGGACAAGGGAATTATCATTTGGGTGATACTAGTCTTTACTTCCAATTTGTTCTCTCTGTTTTCTTTCCCTACTGTTTCCATTATCTCTTTTTACATACCTCTTGCCTTCTCTTGTTTTCAAAACCCAATTGCTGAATGGAATTTGAGATCATTTTATATTTCATCATATGATTGTAGCCAGCTATCATGAGGCATTCAAAAACTTTACCCACTGAGGATGGCTAGATCCAGGGTACAAATTCAATCTTTCTCCATTGTGTTGGTCTATGTCCCATGAATATTTATAGGCTCATATTAGTACATATTAACCTCTCCTGCTGTCACTTTGTCTATGTGAGACAGACGGATAGTTTTCCCTTTAACTTGATGATCTTTTGTACATGATGCTGAACTTTTCTCTGGGACTTTTTAAGTCACCTCTCCATAAAATATGAATGTGTTCCTGTGAATTTTGCTGAGAACATGAAAGACAAACCTTCATGTGTTTCTCAGAGACAATCTATCCAAAAATTAATTGGTGGTTATTATTCTACTTTTAGTGATTTTTTTTTGGTTTAGATTTCAGGAACTGGATTTGCTCTCAAGAATACTTGATTGGACTCTTGGAAGGACAGACTTCCTGTGTTGGCCTGTAAATAGGAAGCTGATAGACCCTTTTCAGAACCTTTATACCCTTTCCCTGTGTAGGCTAGAGTACAGTAGAGCTCTCCCTGAATTCTGGAGGAATATATAAAGCCAGTATCTGTACTAAGCTCTCTTTTCCTACCCATAGAAGCCTATAATGGCTATTCTTGGAGTAAAAGCACATAGAGGTTGCTTGTGTTCACCAAAAATTTTATTTTTTCTTGATATAAGTTAATAAGAGTAGATTTATTCAGACCAAAAGATATAGTAGAGAAATGTAATATGTGTGTATATATATATATATATATATGTATACATATATATGTATATGTATATTATATGTATAGTATAGTATACTAGTATTTAGTATACTATAGTATACTAGTATTTAGTATAATATAGTGTATATATATACATATATATGTGTATATATATATATCATATACAGAAGAATATTGAGTTTTTGTAGAATCTTTGGCAAAGCAGATATGTAACCTGAGGGTAATTAAAGAAAAATGTTTTTAAGTCCCACCCTCTTGTAATCTTCTTCTCTGGTTAGTATGGTCCTGAAAACCTTTTAAAGAACCTTTTAAAGAAAGGAGATTTCTTGGGCAGCAAAACCTTGGAGACTGCTATGAAAATAATACAAGTTAGTAAATCCAGGGATCTAGATCTCTAAAGAGAGAAGGGAAGTTCCTAGACTAGTTCCCTTTTGAAAGAGGATTACCTTTGTGGCCCCCAAAGAAACAGTGGTGGCATAATGGATAGAGTATTGAGACTTAGAGTTAGGAATATTTGGGTTCTTCCTTGAGGGGAATTCTATTATGTATTCCTATATCTATATATAGATATAGATATATGTTGTCTATTTATATGAGTATTTTATTCAATTTGTGTTTTGGGGAATCTGAGATACAGGTTGTCTTCTTTTTTATATATTTTTGTTTGCTTATATACATAGGAGCTGAGCTGCTCATTATTCAGATTGGTGGGGAACTTAACTGTCTGCCTTCCAGATTAGTGTTTGAGATAGTATATAATTCTACCAGGAGAGTATGACAAATGAATTTAGGTTTTTGCTCATATGAAATAATCAGATCATGGGATCAAGGATCTAGAACTAGAAAGGATGTCAGAGAGGACATTATATTTATGAGAAAATCAGAAAACCCAGGGATGTTAACTAATTTGCTTCAAGGTCACACAGATAGGAAGCATCAGAGACAAGAGTTGAACCACTTGTAGCCATAATGTTTGTGCTTTTCAAGCACATGATATTCAGAAGAAATCTCTGCTTTGAGGATTAGAAAACAGAACAGGATATAAATATATATATATATATATATATATATATATATATATGTGTGTGTGTGTGTGTGTGTGTGTGTGTGTGTGTGTATACATACACACACATACACACATATTCTATTAGGTAGGGAAATCCTTGTGGAGCTAGGAAAATTTCATTATGTAGAAAGCCATGAAAATGAAGTCTTGGTTGCAGAAAAAGATGGGTATTTTTTTCTTTTCTTTTCTTTCTTTTTTGACAAGAATAAAGAGTTAATTCAAGATGAATTTGTGCTAAGAGCTCTGATTTATTCTCATTGTAAGATAAATTCTCATGTAAGATAAATAATCCAAATATATCAAAATAACACCTATACCATTTTCTAAAATTATATTTTTTGTTTATTTCCCCTATTAAGAGAAATAGGTCTATGACTGTTTCAGTTTTTTTTTTTAAGATCTGAAAACAAATATAAAATACACTTAAAATGTAAGAGTAAAATTACAACTATTCTACATTATTTTAGCTCTCAGTCTTTAACTAGATGAGAACATTCATTCATTCATTCATTCAATCAGTCATTCAAAAGACATATTAAGTAGTCATTGGTTGTCCTTTGTTCTCAAAGAAGATCAAAATGTCATCACTCTGTTAGAGTAAGTTATAGTATGTCCAGCTGTGGTTGATCAGACTAATATGAGCTTGGGAGGCTCTATCACAGGTTGGGCATGAATAATCCATGTAAACATTTATAGTAGATTCTTTGAAAGGCATTACATGAAGTAAAATGACACAAGACAGGAAGTCTCTTCCAATAGTCTGAGAAACTTGACTTCACTTCAGCAATTATCCATACCTTATTAAATGAGTTGAAAAGGAAGAGGAATCCCAGAAATTGGACGACTATGTAGGCTGTGGCATGGGTAAAAAAATCTTTATATTTAATGGTTTAAAAAATCCTTTTAGCTAATCTGACAATAGAAATGAAATTTAATAGGAAGGCATACTTGTGGATATAAATATTTTATATTTTCATTTTTTAAAAATATCCATTATTATACTTGAGAAATTATCTTACTTTATTAGAAAATGTCATGGATGGTTTATTAGAAAACATCATGAGGACAGAGTAGATGAACAATAATCTCTTTTTATCTTTTTTTTTTTTTTAGAAGTTAAACAAAAGTATTCCTTTGACTTGGTTATTAGGGATAATGGATTCCAATAAAAGGGACACATTGATAGTACTTTTATTCTCATGTAGTCTTTTTGATGAACAGACTCTTAAATACTTGTATTTCAATTAATCCTTACTTCAAAAGTGGGAGAAATATATATTTTGGAGAAGAGAAAGAAGCAACAGATGAAAGTAAGAACCTTTTAGAAAAATCTACTTTCCCTGTTTAAATCAGAAACTATAGTTGTTTTTTTTTTAATTGGTCAGCCTGCTTGCGCAATTACTAAGATGTGCATTAAGTACTTTGATTTAAACAATTTTATATATTAGTTCTTTGTTTTTAGAGAAAAATAATTCTCTATTTTTTCTTGTCTATATTAATTAGATTTATCTATCATTCTAGTCTTGATTTTTCTAGTCTTAAATCTTAAGGTCTAGAGAACAAAACCTATTTCTATAAAATGACCAGAACACAGAAATAGACATATATGCCTAATTGATTTTGATGGTATTATATAGTCAACTGAATGTACTCTGAATATCATCAACATAAATCCTCATTAGTGCCTTATTCCTTTTTGTTTGTTTTATTTTTATTAAAGGTTTTTATTTTCAAAACATATCCATAATTTTCAACATTCACCTTTGCAAAACCTTGTGTTCCAAATTTCTTCCCTACCTTTCCTCTATCCCCTCCCCTAGATGTCAAGTAATCTAATATATGTTATATGTCCAATTCTTCTATACATATTTCCATAAATATTATGATGCACAAGAGAAAATCAGATCAAAAAGGGGAAAAATAAAAAGAAAACAACATCTAATCAAACAATAACAAAAAAGTGAAAATACTATGTTGTGGTCCCCACTCAGTCCCCACAATCTTCTCTTTGGGTGTAGATGGCTGTCTCCATCAAAGATCATTGGAATAGTCATGAATCACCTCACTATTTTTTTTTAATTTTTTATTTAATAATTACTTTATATTGACACTCGTTTCTGTTCCGATTTTTTTTTCCCCTCCCTCCCTCCACCCCCTCTCCTAGATGGCAAGCAGTCCTTTATATGTTGGATATGTTGCAGTATATCCTAGATACAATATATGTTTGCAGAACCGAACAGTTCTCTTGTTGCTTAGGGAGAATTGGATTCAGAAGGTATAAATAACCCGGGAAGAAAAACAAAAATGCAGATAGTTTACATTCGTTTCCCAGTGTTCTTTCTTTGGGTGTAGCTGCTTTTGTCCGTCATTTATCCATTGAAACTCAGGTCTCTTTGTCAAAGAAATCCACTTCCATCAAAATATGTCCTCATACAACATTGTTGTCGAAGTGTATAATGATCTCCTGGTTCTGCTCATTTCACTTAGCATCAGTTCATGTAAGTCTCGCCAGTCCTCTCTGTATTCATCCTGCTGGTCATTTCTTACAGAACAATAATATTCCATAACAGTCATATACCACAATTTACCCAGCCATTCTCCAATTGATGGGCATTCATTCATTTTCCAGTTTCTAGCCACTACAAACAGGGCTGCTACAAACATTTTGGCACATACGGGTCCCTTTCCCTTCTTTAGTATTTCTTTGGGATATAAGCCCAATAGAAACACTGCTGGATCAAAGGGTATGCACAATTTGATAATTTTTTGGGCATAATTCCAGATTGCTCTCCAGAATGGTTGGATTCGTTCACAACTCCACCAACAATGCATTAGTGTCCCAGTTTTGCTGCATCCCCTCCAACATTCATCATTATTTTTTCCTGTCATCTTAGCCAATCTGACAGGTGTGTAATGGTATCTCAGAGTTGTCTTAATTTGCATTTCTCTGATCAATAATGACTTGGAACACTCTTTCATATGAGTGGTAATAGTTTCAATCTCATCCTCTGAAAATTGTCTGTTCATATCCTTTGACCATTTATCAATTGGAGCATGGCTTGATTTCTTATAAATTTGAGTCAGTTCTCTATATATTTTGGAAATGAGGCCTTTATCAGAACCTTTAACTGTGAAAATGTTTTCCCAGTTTGTTGCTTCCCTTCTAATCTTGTTTGCATTAGTTTTATTTGTACAAAGGCTTTTTAATTTGATGTAATCGAAATTTTCTATTCTGTGATCAGTAATGGTCTCTAGTTCATCTTTGGTCACAAATTTCTTTCTCCTCCACAAGTCTGAGAGATAAACTATTCTATGTTCCTCTAATTTATTTATAATCTCATTCTTTATGCCTAGGTCATAGACCCATTTTGATCTTATCTTGGTATATGGTGTCAAGTGTGGGTCCATGCCTAATTTCTGCCATACTAATTTCCAATTATCCCAGCAGTTTTTATCAAATAATGAATTCTTTTCCCAGAAGTTAGGGGCTTTGGGTTTGTCAAACACTAGATTGCTATAATTGACTATTCTGTCTTGTGAGCCTAGCCTTTTCCACTGATCCACTAATCTATTTCTTAGCCAATACCAAATGGTTTTGGTGACTGCTGCTTTATAATATAATTGTAGATCAGGTACAGCTAGGCCACCTTCATTTGATCTTTTTTTCATTAATTCCCTTGAGATTCTCGACTTTTTATTGTTCCATATGAATTTTGTTGTTATTTTTTCTAGCTCAATAAAATATTTTCTTGGAAGTCTGATTGGTATAGCACTAAATAAATAGATTAGTTTAGGGAGTATTGTCATCTTTATTATGTTCGCTTGGCCGATCCAAGAGCACTTAATATTTTTCCAATTATTTAAGTCTGACTTTATTTGTGTGGAGACTTTTTTATAATTTTGCTCATATAGTTCCTGACTTTCCTTTGGTAGATAGATTCCCAAATATTTTATGGTATCAACAGTTATTCTGAATGGAATTTCTCTTTGTATCTCTTGCTGTTGGGTTTTGTTGGTGATGTATAAAAATGCTGAGGATTTATGGGGATTTATTTTGTAGCCAGCTACTTTGCTAAAATTATGAATTATTTCCAATAGCTTTTTAGTAGATCTCTGGGGTTCTCTAGGTATACCATCATATCATCTGCAAAGAGTGATAGTTTGGTTTCCTCATTGCCTACTCTAATTCCTTTAATATCTTTCTCGACTCTTATTGCCGAGGCTAGTGTTTCTAATACGATATTAAATAATAATGGTGATAGTGGGCAACCTTGCTTCACTCCAGATCTTACTGGGAAAGGTTCCAGTTTTTCCCCATTGCATATGATGCTTACTGATGGTTTTAAATATATGCTCCTGACTATTTTAAGGAAAAGTCCATTTATTCCTATGCTCTCAGGTGTTTTTATTAGGAATGGATGTTGGATTTTATCAAATGCTTTTTCTGCATCTATTGAGATGATCATGTGGTTTTTGTTTGTTTGGTTATTGATATAGTCAATTATGCTAATAGTTTTCCTAATATTGAACCAGCCCTGCATTCCTGGTATAAATCCTACTTGGTCATAGTGTATTATCCTGGTGACAATTTTCTGTAATCTTTTTGCTAATATTTTATTTAAGATTTTAGCATCAATATTCATTAGGGAGATTGGTCTATAATTTTCTTTCTCTGTTTTCAGCCTACCTGGTTTAGGTATCAGTACCATGTCTGTGTCATAAAAGGAGTTTGGTAGGACTCCTTCAATCCCTATTTTTTCAAATAGTTTATATAACATTGGAGTTAATTGTTCTTTAAATGTTTGGTAGAATTCACATGTAAATCCATCTGGTCCTGGGGATTTTTTCTTAGGGAGTTGATTGATAGTTTGTTCTATTTCTTTTTCTGAGATGGGACTGTTTAGGATATTTACTTCTTCCTCTGTTAGTTTGGGCAAGCTATATTTTTGGAGGTATTTTTCTATTTCATTTAAGTTGTCGAATTTATTGGCATAAAGTTGGGCAAAGTAACTCCTAATTATTGCTCTAATTTCCTCTTCGTTAGTGGTGAGTTCTCCCTTTTCATTTTTAAGACTAACAATTTGATTTTCCTCTTTCCTTTTTTTAATCAGATTTACTAATGGTTTGTCTATTTTGTTGGTTTTTTCATGGAACCAACTCTTAGTTTTATTAATCAATTCAATAGTTTTTTTACTTTCAATTTTATTGATCTCACCTTTTATTTTTAGAATTTCAAGTTTAGTGTTTGACTGGGGGCTTTTAATTTGTTCCTTTTCTAGCATTTTTAATTGCAAACCCAATTCATTGACCTTCTCTTTCTCTATTTTATACAAATAGGCCTCTAGAGATATGAAATTTCCCCTTATTACCGCTTTGGCTGCATCCCATACATTTTGGTATGATGTCTCATTATTATCGTTTTCTTGGGTGAAGTTATTAATTATGTCTATGATTTGCTGTTTCACCCAATCATTCTTTAGTATGAGATTATTTAGTTTCCAATTATTTTTTGGTCTACTTCCCCCTGCTTTTTTGTTGAATGTAATTTTCATTGCATCATGGTCTGAAAAGGATGCATTTACTATTTCTGCCTTACTACATTTGAGTTTGAGGTTTTTATGTCCTAATATATGGTCAATTTTTGTATAGGTTCCATGAACTGCTGAAAAGAAAGTGTATTCCTTTCTGTCTCCATTACATTTTCTCCAGAGATCTATCATATCTAACTTTTCTAGTATTCTATTTACCTCTTTGACTTCTTTCTTATTTATTTTGTGGTTTGATTTATCTAATTCTGAGAGTGCAAGGTTAAGATCTCCCACTATTATAGTTTTACTGTCTATTTCTTCTTGCAGCTCTCTTAGTTTCTCTTTTAAAAATTTAGATGCTACCCCACTTGGTGCATATATGTTTAATATAGATAGTGCTTCATTATCCATGCTACCCTTTAGCAAGATATAGTGTCCTTCCTTATCTCTTTTAATTAGATCAATTTTTGCTTTAGCTTGATCTGAGATCAGGATGGCTACCCCTGCTTTTTTGACTTCATCTGAAGCATAGTAGATTTTGCTCCAACCTTTTACCTTTAACCTGCATGTATCTCCCCGCTTCAGGTGTGTTTCCTGTAAACAATATATTGTAGGATTCTGGCTTTTAATCCATTCTGCTAACCGCTTCCTCTTTATGGGGGAGTTTACCCCGTTCACGTTTATGGTTAGAATGACCAATTCTGTATTACTTGCCATCTTGTTAACCCGGTTTATGCTTTCCTCCCTTCTTTCCCCTTTCCCCCCCTTCCCAGTATTAAGCTTGTGAGCACCACTTGCTTCTCACAGCCCTCCCTTTTTAGTATCCCTCCCCCCGCCTTAGAGTTCCTCCCCCTATCTTACCCCTTTCCCTCCCAGTTCCCGTATTCCCTTCCCCTTGGCTTATTCCTTCCCTTTTCACTTTTCCCTTCTCACTTTTCAATGACATGGGAGAAGTTTCACCATAGATTGAATATGTCTTAAGATTTTTCACTAAAAGCCAATTCTGAAGGCAGTAAGATACCCACTATATTCATCCCCCTCCATTCTTTCTCTCGGATATAATAGGTTTCCTATGCCTCTTCATGAGATGTACTACCCCCACTTTACCCTTTTTCTGGTACAATGTCCTTTCCACATCAATTTCTAGAACAAGGTATACATGTATATAGTCAAAATATAGTTCCCAAGATTAATCTTTACCTTTTTAGATTTCTCTTGAGTTCTATATTTGTAGATCGAACTTTTTGTTAAGTTCTGGTTTTTTCATCAGAAATAGATGAAATTCGCTTACTTCGTTGAATGTCCATCTTCTTCCCTGGAAAAAGATGCTCATTCTCGCTGGGTAAGTTATTTTTGGTTGCATACCAAGTTCCTTAGCCTTTCGGAATATCATTTTCCAGGCCCTTCGATCTTTTAATGTGGATGCTGCCAGATCCTGGGTGATCCTTATTGTGGCTCCTTGATACTTGAATTGGGTTTTTCTAGCCGCTTGCAATATTTTTTCCTTCATCTGAGGGTTCTGGCATTTGGCCACTATATTCCTTGGTGTTTTGATTTTAGGATCCCTTTCAGTGGGTGATCGATGAATCCTTTCAATGTTTATTTTTTCCTCTGTTCCTATGACTTCTGGGCACTTCTCTTTGATAATTTCCTGGAAAATAGTGTCCAGGCTCTTTTTTTCATCATGTTTTTCTGGGAGTCCAATGATTCTCAGATTGTCTCTCCTGGATCTGTTTTCCAGGTCTGTTGTCTTCCCCAGAAGGTATTTCACATTTTTCTCCATTGTTTGATTTTTTTGGATTTGCTTGACTGATTCTTCTTGTCTCCTCGAGTCATTCAATTCCATTTGTTCGACTCTGATTTTCAGTGAAGTATTTTCTTCGCTCACTTTTTAAAGATCTTTTTGTAATTGTCCAATTGAGTTCTTTTGTTCTGTGGAATTTTTTTCCATTTCGCCAATTTTGTTTTTTAGAGAGCTATTTTCTGTTTCCAGTTCACCAATCCTATTTTTCAAGGATTTTACTTCTTTATCCACTCTCTCTTTAATTGACTTCTCCAGGCTCTTTTGCCAAGCCTCACTCTGCTTTTCCCATTTTTCTTCTAGCTCCCTTGTGAGAGCCTTTTTAATTACTTCTATGAGGTTCATCTGTGCTGAGGAACAGATGATCTCCTCCTTTGGGGATTCACCTGGGGACTGTCTGTTTTTAGTCTCCTCAGGATTTAGAGTCTGCTCTCTATCTGTATAGAAGCTGTCAAGGGTTAAAGTCCTCTTCAGCTTCTTGCTCATTCTGTCTAATAATCAGAGACTGACTAGCAAAGAAAAACAGAAAAAACTGGAGTCTTTCTTTGGGAGAGGGGCTGGGTGTGTTATCGAGCTTCCTCTCCAGACTGCGGGGGGTAGCAGTGAGGCACTAGCAGGACTGTGTGCGCCTGCGCTCTGAGATCCCAGAGCATGCTGAGTCACTGTGTGTGTGTGTGTGGGGGGGGGGGGGGCGGCCAGGCCCCGAGAGACTCCAGCTGTTTGGGGTTGTATTCTTCAACCCCGGTGTTTTTAGCTTCTCTGCTGGGCTGCTGACTTGCTGCCGGAGCAAAGTATCTAAACCTGTAGCGAAGTTCTCCCCGCAGAGATGGCTGCGATCACTCCCCACCCCCTCTCCAGTCTGCTCCCGTGATCTCACTGCCGCTGCCCGCCGCCTGCGCCCGATCTAAAACCGTCCCAGCCCTCCAGTAAAGACAGACCTTTCTTGGCAGATCTCAAGGATGGCTTCTCTTGGTAACTATATGTGGGTTTTTTTCAGTCAAGCATTGATTCAGAGGCTTGTAATGAAATGGATAGTGAGAGAAAGCGTGGAGCTTATGCAGCTGTGAGCCTCCTCTCCACCATCTTAACCGGAAGTGGAATCACCTCACTATTGAAAAGAACCACATCCATCAGAATTGATCGTTATATAATCTTGCTGTTGCTATGTACAATGCTCTCCTGGTTCTATTCACTTCACTTAGCATCAGTTCACATAAGCCTCTCCAGGCCTCTCTGAAATCATACCAGTGATCATTTCTTATAGTACAATAATATTCTGTAACATTTATATACCACAACTTATTCAGCCATTCTCCAATTGATGGTCTATTCAGCTTCCAGTTTCTTGACACTGCAAAAAGGGCTGCTATAAATATGTTTGTGTGCTTTATTCTTCAGCCCATAATTTCTCTTATGGATCATCTTTCAAGTTATAGTTAAAATTAACCTTATAGACATATTCCTATTCTGTCTGAACATACCTCTACAATTATATCTACTTTTTAATCTTTTTTTCTATATGTGTGTATCTGTTTCTTTTTACCCAAAGTTTTATACCTGTTCGGTATTGCTAAAGTAGGCAGATTCAATGAATTGGTAAGCTGTTCTGTGCATAAGCCATACCTTAAATTTCTGCATGTTAGTGTTATCTCAGAACCACTCTAAAATATAATTCTAGTTTTTTAAAATAAATTCTGGGTTTCATCTTGAACAAGACATTTTTCTTTCTTCTTTTCTAATCCCAAAGAACCAGAAGATAAGGAAAGGATATCTAGAATAAAATAAACAGGAGTGCAACCAATCACAACAAAGTGGATTGTATTTCTTGATGAACAATAACAAAAAAATCTTGAAACATTTTTAAAGAAAAAAATCTTGAAACATTTTCTAATTTGCTCAACAGAGACTGGCTACATGCAGCCAGTAAGCTGGGCTGACTGACCTTGTCAGTATTTGTGAGGTAATATTTTTAGTAGGATGAACTGTTTTTGTTAGGCACTAACATTCTTTACATCAGCTTTCTAGCATCTGAGTTTCCATTTTTTTAATCATAAAAAGATTTATTGTTGCTGGGACCAAAAAAATAAATAAAAAAGGAAATCTACACTTTACTTGATTGCCCTATGAAATCTCACTTTTGGCTCTTTCATAGAAAAAAAATGATTTTAATTTCTTGCATCCAGAATTTCTGAACCCGTAAACAAAAAGCTAGAATTTGTATAGTGCTTTAAAGATTGTTTGCAAAGTACTTTCCCCATAGCTCATTTGAGTTTCAAAACAATCCTTGAAGGAGATGCTATTATTCTCCTCAATTTACAGAAGAGGAAATTAAATCAAGAATAAGTTGTTTAAAGTCATACACTTCGTAGGAGTAGAGGATATAAAATCAGGTCTTTCAGACTCGAGTCCCACAATCTATTCATTGGCACTGTACTCCTGACAAAACAAGAGAATATATCATTTTATAAGTTTCAAAATTCAGATAAGTCCTGTTGAATTAATCCATTTTAAATATTTTTAAGGGAATTTTTCTTTCTTTTTATTTTGAGGCAATTGGAATTAAATGATTTGTCCAAAGTCACACAACTAAGAAGTGTTAAGTATCTGAAGCTGAATTTGAATTGAACTTAGGTTCTCCTCACTCTACGTCAGGGCTCTATCCATTGCACCATTTAGCTGCCCCCAGGAATTTTCTTAAAAGTAAAGAAAGAATGACTGTGATTTTGTAACAAATAGAATGACTAATAATTAAAATAGCTAGCATTCATGTAGGACTTTAGAGATTACAAAATGTTTTATATAACTAATTTCATTTGATCCTCAGAATAAGCTTGTTGAGTAGATGTCACCTCCATTTTAACAGATGAAATTAATTAGGGGAGTCAGTAACTTGAACACAGGTCATTTCAGTAGCAGAATATTCTATCTTAAATGTTGGGAGTTACTCACTAGTCAGGGGAGTTACCTTTGTATTGGTATTACTAGTGATTAGTATAGTCTAGGGCATAATAAATACTTATTGATTATTAGAGATCCATAAAAAAATACTAGAGATGATGTTAGTCTCTTGGCAAAAGGAACTTGATAAGTGAATAGTTTTTAATATAAGAAGAACCTTTAATAATAAATGTCTTTATTTGTATTGATAAAATAAGTACAAGTCAAAGGAAAGATTTGTTGGATAAAAGGAAGAATTCTCTGACAGTGAAGGTTTTTTTATTCTCTGGAATGGGGTGCTTGAGTGAATTTGGATATATTAAAATGTTAAATAGATTATTAGTTAATTTAGTTTCTGCTAACCTAATTATGTGAATTGAATTCTTGGAGTAATATATCAGTATTCATAGTTGGAGTACGTATTATGGTGAAGATGAAAAATTTTGTTCCATATTACTATAAGTAACTCTTAGTAGTTTTATGAAAGTGTCTCCCATGTCTTAGGTACTGGTTTCTTGGGCCTGTTGCCACTGCATTTTAATGATAATGAATATTTCAATATAGTTTTATCAGCACAGCATTATGGCTTATTGCAGTAGGTTTAAGATGACAGTAATAATAAACATACACAATACAATAAAAGCACTTTTAATCTTGAAAGTGCTTTATAAACAGCCCTGATAAGTGTTACAGATGTATTAACTGCCTGCAAAAAGATTGAATCCTTTTTCAAGGTCAAAGAAGGGATTAGTGTTGGTGTTGGTATTCTTGTTTCAACTTTGACTCATAGTTTCTGGTTTGAATATTTGAATTGTGGTACTTTCTAAAACAAAATTTGTACAAGTACTCACATGATCCATTGCAATCCTCTTCTATATTTTCTTAAGCCTGTATATCTCATCTTTCATTTGACAAATACCAAGGGATTTTTAAGTGTTAAATTAATTATAGAGCAGCTAAGTGGGACAATGGATAAGAAATAAGATTCAGAGTCAGGAAGACTTGAGTTGGAATTCTGCCTCACAAATTTACTAGCTGCCTGTCCCTGGACAAATCATTTAAATTTTGTGTACCACAGTTTCTTCTTTTGTAAAATGGGAATAAAAATAGCCCCTATATCTTTTGCAAGGATCAAATGAATTAGCATAGGTAAACATTTTTAAATATTAAAGTGCTATATAAGAGCAAAGTATATGAAAAATATTCATAGGTAAAACTGTCAAAGGGTTAACAGATAGAAAATATAAAAAAAGAACAGATTTATCACAATTGCTATAATATTGTCAGTCAGCTAGGTGATGAAATAGATAGTGTTGGGCCTGAAGTCAAGAAAACTCATTTTCATGAGTTCAAATCTGGCCTGATATTTTTACTGTGTGACTTTAGATAAGTCATTTAACCCTGTTTATATCAGTTCCTGATCTGTAAAACAAAACAGAGGAAAAATTGACCAACCACTCTAGCATTTTTGTCAAGAAAACACCCAAATGAAATAATGAGGAATGGAACATGCCTGAAAATAACTGAACAAAAACAATTATGATAATCCATTGCCACTACAAGTGACAAAGAAACTATAAAATAGGAAGTATTAGAAATTGCACTTAAGAAGAAGTAGGGAAGACCAACTGGATTTGAAGAGGCACACACTAAAGGAGTCCTGCTTCAGATATTAACAGATATTACAGACAGATGGCAATACCAATATAAAACAAGTCAATGATAATATTATTTTTGAAAAAGGCAATTGAGAGAAAATTACTAATATTTTATGACTCCTTTTTCATCTTTGTTCAATCTTTGGGAGTATGATCTATGTGCATCCATAGGATATTTTTTTTATTAAAATATAAAAAAAGAACAGAGACATTTGTGAAGGATTTTCTGTAAAAGAATGCATCTTTACAATTATGTAGATAACTGAAAGACGTAGCAAATACAAGATACTACTGCTGATATTTTTGCTTATTATCACTCCCCCCAAAAAAAAAAGATCCTGAGAGCAAAACATGACCTTAAACATTATTAAGACATCTTTAATGCATATATTACAATCACATACGATCCTTTGTTAAATTCAGCAAAAGGGATAACAGTATCCAATGACCCTTAGATTATTAATATCAAATAAAGCATAAAGTAGAAAGATGTAGTACTTGTGAAAGTTCTTCTCCACTCTAAAAGGCTGACTTCCTCGATGTTCAAACAGAATAGACATTCCTTATAGGTAAAGTCTTCTTCCTGCTTGTATATGATAGTCTGCTGTTTGTGACAATTTCCAGAATTCTGAGTCCCCTCAATCAATTCAAAGATTACCTCAAGAAGATCACCCTGACAATCCATGTAGGAAAAACTAAATGGATGGGAAATGCCTTTCATCCAAATTAGTTCAATGTTAAGTCCACTGAACTTGTACATGAATATATAGATTTCAGACAAACAATGAAGATGAATAATGAGTTGGGCCCAGTTTTGAATTAAAAAATAATTTTCTTCAGTTTCCCAAACTGTTAAAATAAACAAACAAACCTCCCAAGGGTGTCATGAGACAGAAAGAAGATAATATTTGTGAAGCACTTGGCATAGTTCCTGGCACAAAATATGCACTTAATAAATGCTTGATTCATGCTCAAAAATTCATAATTCTATATTGTCTATAGGACAAGCTCTTTTATTTGGCTTTTAAAAGCTTTCACAATCAGAGTTCGGTCCACTTTTTCAAGCTCATAACATTATTCTCATTCAGAAATTCTGTTTCATCCGGACTATACAAGTCACTGCTCTTCATAGTATTGCACTTTGTGGCTCTATGCTTTTCCTCAGAATCTCTCCCCTGTCTATAATGTATTCTCTGTTCATCTTTGTATCTTAGAATATCTAACTTTTTTCCCCAAGGTTCATCTCAAATTCTGTTTCCTACATGTAATATTTTCAAATTTGCCAGCTGCTACTGCCTCCCTGATCCTAAAATAATTTTACATTTTATATTTACTTAATGTTTATATAGTTGTTTCTTCCTTATTCAGTAGGGTGGAATTCTGCCTTTTTGAAGGCAGAAATGGTTTTATTTTTATTTTTATATCACCATTGCTTGAGGATAACATCTTCACATACTATATAAGGAACTAGCCTCTGAATCAGGAAGGCCTGGGGTCAACACCAATCTCTGAGACAAATTGGATGTGTGAATCTGGATGTGTCTCTTAATCTCTCAGTGTCCTAGACCACTCTTTAAGAATCACTAAGCTGCACTGATAGAGGAAGTTTCTGTATCTTGTTATTATCTCTATATATTAAAATCAGGAGACTATTTTCCTTTTTCTCTCCCTTTCTTATCCTCATTTCCTTTAATAGCATCTGGTATATAATAAGTCTTAATTAATGCTTATTGATTGATCCTTTCCATTGAACAGCGAGTGTGTGTGTATATATATATATACTTACATATACATATATACACATATGATACACATATACACATGACTATCTATATATCTAGAAATATATGCATGTCTACATATGTCCACCTGTATACCATGAATCTATATAGGGACATCAAAAATACTTCACTAGAGTATATCAATAAATCAGGAAGCATAAATTAAAGCTTTCTGTGTTCCAGGCTCTGTATCTATATCTATAAGGATATCAACATCCATATAATTATCCATATATAGAGACAAATATATACATACATGTGTGTATACACCTATGCATATCTTTTAATTTAGGTTGAATATTCATTTCTAATTTTTTCTAATATATGGTTTAAACTTCTGGTCTAAACCTAATTTCAGACAAACTTCTTTTTATTTTTTCCTAGAAGTTTTTTCTTAAAGAGAAAGGCCTTCTACCATTAATTTTCTGTTATTGAATTTACCCAACATTAGCTACTGCTTTAATTACTATTCCATTGATCTACTCTTCTGTCATTTTGACCAATTCCAACAGTATATTTGTGTATCTGTCTTTATAAAGTCTACTAAACATTGAATGTTTATATTTTTGTTATCTTAGCCATCTTCTAATTGGTAGGTAAATGAGATAAAATTAAGTTATTTTGATTTACATTTATTATTAATGATTTGTACTTCCCTTTCTTTTTTTTTTTCTTTTTCATAATAACTTGTCATCACTCTTCAACTATTCCTTAGGGAACAGCTTTTGGTCTTAAATGTTTGTGTCCCTTTATACTTTGACTATGAAACGCTTTACTGGAGAATAATGGTATAAGGATTTTCTTTTCCAGTTAAGAATTTCCTTAAGGTAGATGGATTGATTTCATTTGTGCAAACATGTTCCCATTACATGTGCATAAGTCAATCAGAACATATCAGTCAATAAAACAATAGTAAATACATATTATTTAAGCATTTAATACGGAACAGGCATTGTGTTAAGCACCAGGAGTTCAAATAAAAGTAGAAAATAATCCTGATTTTAAGAGTTGATTGTCTACAACATGTAAATAATTAGGGACACACAAGATGCACATGTAGATAGAAGGTAATGTCAAAGAAAAAAGCACTCCAGTTGGGGAGTGGGGCAAGTACTGCAGATGGGATTTGACCTGCATCATAAAGGCAGGCAGAGAAGCTGAGGGAGAAGAGTAGATTTGGGGGATATCCATTGCAAAGATAGGACTCAGGAGAATGAAGTATTGAGTTCAAGAAATACCAACTGGATCAGATTTCTGGATTATAGAGCACGAGGAGAGGAATTACATTCAAGAAGATTGAAAGGACAAAATTATGATGAGCTCTGTATGACAAACAGATGAGTTTATAGTTGATGCTATGAAAGAGAGCAACCAGAGTTCATTGGAGAAAGATGACATGGTCGGAATTAATCATGTTGGTAAGTGAATTAGAAGGGGATGAGATTTGGGGCAGGGTGGTTAGTTAGAAAGCTATTAAAACAATCTCTTTGAAAGATTATAAGCTACTGAGCTAGATTGTAGCTATGAAAATGGAGAAAATGTAATGTTGGATGTGGAAAGGTAGAGATTTGGCAATAAGATTGAACATGTGGAATGAGTGGTAATGAGTCAAGGATAAGACTGAGGTATGAGGAGCATTGGAGAAAAATAATATGCTATGTTACATATTAAATTTGAGATTTTTATGGGACATTCACTTAGAGATGTCTGAAAGGCTCCAGAGGCGGAGCAAAGATGACAATATAAAGTCAGGAAACTGCTTGAGTTCTTCCAGTTTCCATCAAAAACCACATGAAACCAAGCCTCTGAGCAGATTCTGATGAAATGAAACCATTCTCCAGCTCAAGATAGACTGGAAATACTTCAAGAAAGATCAGTCTCTCTGAGGTGAAAAGGGTGTTCAGTCGAGTTCAGATAGACTCTGGAAAAGCTAGTGAGAGGGTTTTAATCACAGTGAATCAGCAAGTCCTGGCTGAGTAGAAAAGCAAATCAGTGAGGCAGCTTTCAGTTCCAGTTCAGAAGGCAAACTCTGGGAAACCAGCCTGTTTCCTGAAAAGAGCAGGCAAAGTTAATGCCTGCAAACACAAAGGACCCCTGTACTCAAAGCTAAGGCTCAGAATTGCACAGGAATTTTGGGACAGATCATCCTTTACCCCAGGGAGAGAGCTCAACCTTAGAAACAAAACAAAACAAAACAAGAAAAATGAAAGAAAAACCAAAAGAAAAGGAAAGAAAATGAGCAAGAAACAGAAAAGAATTTTGACAATAGAAAGCTGCTATGGTGACAGGGCAAACCAAAACACCAACTTGGATGCAGACAGAATGTCCACAGAAAAAATCTTAAAAGAGTGAAACGAATTGGTCTCAAGCCCCAAAAGTCTTCTTGGAAGTACTTATAAAAGATTTTAAAAGGCAAATTAAACAACAACAACAACAACAACAACTTTTTAAACAGCAGAACTAACCAAATGGAAAAAAAAAGATAAAAAAAAAAGCTAACTGAAGAAAATCACACATTAATAACTGGAACAGTGGGACAAGTAGTTGGTGCAATGGATAGAACACCAGCCTTGAAGTCATATGTTCAAATCTGACCTCAAACACTCACCACTTCCTAGCAAGTCACTAAATTTTGTTGCCTCAGGGGAAAAAAACAACAAACTATAACAGAGCAAATGGAAGATAATGACTTTGTGAGATAGCAAGAATAATCAGACAAACTAAAAAGAATTAAAAAATGGAAGAAAACATGAAATATCTTATTGGTGAAACAGCCAACCTACAAAATAGATCCAGAAGAAACAACTTAAAAATTACTGGTATACCTGAAGGCCATGAGCAAAACAAAACAAAAACAAACAAACAAACAAACAAACAAACAAACAAACAAAAAAACCTGGATAGCATTTTACAAGAGATCATTAAGGAAAATTGCCCCAATATTCTAGAAGCAGAAGGGGAAATACTCATTGAAAGAATCCATTGATCACCTCTGAAAAGAGATACCACAAGGAAAATCCCAAGGAACATTATTGTGAAACTCCAAAATTGCAATCTCAAGGAAAAAATTACTACAAGCTGCCAGACAAAAATAATTTAAATATCAAGGACGTCACAGTCAAGATTACCCAGGATCTGGCAGCTTCTACAAGAAAGGATTGGAAGATCTGGAATACCATTTTCTAGAAGGCTAAAAGGGTTACAACCAAAAATTAACTACCCAGTGAGATTCAATATCATCTTTTAGGAGAGGAGATGAATCTTCAATGAAGTAAGAGATTTTTGATCCTTTTTATTGAAAAAACCAGAACTAAACAGAAAAGTTAATCTACAAACACAAGCCCCAAGAGAACCATAGAAAGGTAAAAAGGGGAAAATATATATATTTAAGGTTAAAATTGTTTACATCCCTATATAAAAAACAATATTTGTAACTCCTAAGAACTTTATCTGTCACTGGGGAAGACAGAGGGGGCATCACGGGTACTGCAGGTGTGGTTGTGAATGGAGTCTGATATGATGACATCAAAGAAAAATACATTAAGGGGTAGAAAAAGTTCTGTACTGGAAAAAAAGTAAGGGGAGGTATAATGGGACAGATTAGTTCACATGAAGAGGTGCAAAAGACCTATTAAATGGAGGAAAAGAAGGGAGGTATTGAGCATTGTCTGAAACTTGATCTCATCACTTTTGGCTCCAAGAAGGAATCAATCATTCAGTTGGATATAGAAATCAATCAAATTCTGTAAACATGTAGGAGGAGAAAGAGGAAAGAAAAGGGAGGGACAGTATAGAAAAAGAAAAGGGAGGGATAGTATAGAAGAAAGGGCAGAAACACTAGGGAAAAGGTAAGAGAAGGGGGGAAGGGTTGATAGAAAAGTAGGTTGTGAGTGGAGTGAGTGGAGTTAAAAAAAAAAACACTACTAAGAGAAGCGGGGGGAGGTAGGAGGTAGGAGTAGAATGGTAGGAGATAAGGTAGTAGATGGATTGGGTAGAAAAAAAAAACACTATTAAGTCTAGGGGACAGTAGTGATAGGAGATAAGGTACTAGGTGGGGTAGTTAAAAAAATAAAAACACTAGCAAGAGAAGGGAAAAGTAAATGGGACCAGAGGTGGAGAAGAGTGTGTAATTAGAAATATAAATTAAAATAGCATAATAAAAGTTTTAAATGATCATGTTACTTAGAAGTTAGAGTCCCCTAAGAAATTCAATACAGAAACAGGAAATGTTCCAAGAAATAGAAGTATTTGAGCTGAGTTTTAAGGGATGGAAGTATTTCAATAGGCAAAAATGGCAAAAGAGAAAGCCAATCTATGTAAGAGGGACAATATGTCTTTTGGGAAATAACTACTAACGCTTCACATTGAAGATTAGCTAGTAGTCACCTCTGAAAAGCAGCCTATCTGAAAGAGAGTACAGGACTGTGATATAAATAAAGACAGAAAAATCAAAGAAAATCAGATAGACAGTGAAAGGGCATGAATATTAGCCTAAGGGATTTGCTATTATGTGGTTTATAAAACCTGAAATATAAAACTGAATGTTTTTGAGTAGAGGAGTGATGTAACCTCAAACCTATACATTAGGATTATTACATTGACCCATTATGTAAACTTGATTGGATCACAAGATCATAGACTGAGAGCCAAAAAAGCCTATGTAACCCATCTTGTCCAATACCTTTATTTCACGAATGAGAAAACTGAAGTCAGGATAAAGACTGGATTTTGTAGTTATCCATATTGGAATAATAATTGAAAAAAATAGATGAGGCTGCCAAGGGAGAAAGTATAGAGAAGGTTGAAGGAATGTCCACAATTACATGGGGAAGAAAGGAGAAAGAGGAACCATTCAGAGAATGAAGAAGAAGAAGGCAGTGTCCCATTCACCAATAGAGGAGACTAGGTAAAGAAGGAGGACCAATGTTGCTGATAACTACAGAGACGCCAAAGAGAATGAGGATTAACGAAATATTATTGTTTTTGACAAATGTTTTAAGCTGTCATGATCTTGAAGATTAGATGAATTTCTATACCCAACTGAATGATTGATTCCCTCTTAGATAATTTCAATAGAATGGTTAGTTAGAAGGAACCAGATTATAGGGAATTGGGGAATGCATGGATTATCAGGAAGTAGACAATATAAGCATATACTCTTTTTAAAAATATAAATTTAGCATTAATGAGAGAAGAGAAAGTATAATGACTTGAAATGGTAGCCAAGACCAAGGAAATTTTTTATTTTTATTTTTTTAAGTATGGAAAAAAACTAAGTATTATACTGTACCCCCCAAAAAATAGTAGAAAGGAAGATATTAAAGATGTAAAAAAAGAGGAAAAATTGATAATGGGGATTGGAAATGGAAGTGATCAAAGTCACAGATAATGGGTAAAAAAGAAGGCTATCACAAACTTAGAGATAACAGGGAAGTAGGAAGTAAGGAAGTAGGAAAAGAAGAAAAAATATTTTTAAAAGTAGTATTTGAGGTATGATGTAGAGAACATGAAGGAACTCTTATTGAATGACTTCCTTCTTTTCAGGACAACAAAATACAAGTTAACCCACTGAGAAGGAAAAGGGTGAGAGTAGCATTGGTGGCTTAAGTAGAAAACTGCCTCAAAATAATCATCTTTCTCTGACCAAATATGGAATGATTGAATCATTTAGTTCTTTTAATGAATATTTTTAAAAATATCTTGAGAACAAAAAATTCCAGACCAGGGAAGGACTTCATGTATAGAATGTAGTTCTAACCATAGGGAGAGGTATAAGGATTAGCTCACACATAGTCTTTATTTCCCTGTAGTTTATAATCTGGGAGGAGATTAAAAAATTCTGTAATGGAAATTGGAATATGATTAATTCCTGGGAACTAAATTTATTTGTTAGAGATGTAGAAATATTTCTTTTTTTCAAGCAGGAATTGAACTCTGTGACCTCTGGGGTCCTGCCAACTGTAAGATTTTATGATTCCTTGAGTCCATTTCCTGGAGTGAAGGAAGAATCATTAAGTGGTCATGATCTAAGTAACAAATTCTTAATATGTGTTGAATTAAAAAAAATGAGTTGCACAGAATGCATTTCACAAAGGCCTCACTGGATTTTTGCATCTTGGACTCATCTGCATAGGAATGATCATTGAAATAATAGTTTTGATGGGATTATCAATTGAATAGGATAGAGTAAAAAGAGAAGAGAACCTAGAACACAACTTGTGTATAATGGGAAATGCAGTTTTCTATAGCTCAATGAGAATATAATATTATTATAAAAGAAACAGAGAATTGGAATGGAATAAAAAAGACCAGAAGGATAAATGTGAGGGAGAAAATGGTTGCTATGTGTGAAGGTAGATGAAAAGGATGAGGTCTCAAGCCTGGAAAAGCAAAGCTGAGAGACACAAGAGTAGAACATATATAATATCATGAAATTTGTAGACCTATTCACTTAATATTGAACTAATATGATGAAGGGACACCCATTAAAAAATGGTGCAAATGAAAAATTCAATTTGTGGAGCTGCTAATGCCTCATTGAAAAGTTTAGAGAAAATATCTGATGTTGAGATGTTTCTGTTTTAAAATTGTGATAGGATCCTCATAATGTGGGTGAGGATAGGTTAATGTATTTAAAGATCCATAAAAGGGGATTTGAGAGTTGTTATGTATAATTCTCTAAGAACATTGGCCCACTCTGCTGCTGTATTCAAAAAAGGCCAACAAGACATTAAATATACTCAAGAAAGGAAAATAAGAAGTAATATTGTCTTATCTTTCTATAAAACATAATGTTTGTGGCTTCAGTATGATGTCCAATTATTTGCCCAGGTTCAAAGTGAATGTAATGCAATTATAGAAGGGACAAAAAATTAGAATTAGAGTGACAGAAGAATTAAGTATGGAGAAGAGATTGGTTGGGAGGATGTTGTGTGGAACTAAAAAGATTAGGACTCTTTGGTCTGGAAAGATAAGACTGAGAGCAGAAAGTATAATATTATGAACTTTGTGGATAAGATAAATGTGCCCCTGTTCACTGAATCACAAATTGCTAGAATAAAGAGGTACTCATTAAAATTTGGTTTAAAATTAAGTTTGGGATAGTTCTAAGGAAATGCTGCTTCATACAAAAGGTAATAAACCTATGGAATTCATTATTCCGGGAGATAAAATGGAGAAAATGTTAAAAGATTTAGAATATATTTGAAGAAATTTATGAATGACAAAGCCACAAAAAGCTCATAAAAGCAATATCTATGATTTAACTGGTATGAGAAACTTCCATTATGGAAACTTCCTCCTAAGATATAGAAAAGATCATCTCCCTACCAAAGTATCTCATTTCACTTTTAGACTTTTGGACATATGTAAGCATTAGGAAATTGATTTTTTGTTTGTTTTGTTTCTTTGCTTTTACTAATTTGACATCTGTTTTTATACTCGCTACCTATTCATTGTTCATAGTTCAATTTTCTGAGGTTAAGAACAAAACTAATTCATATTCCTATGGCAATTCTTTAGACATTTGAAGATAGCTACCATGACCCTCTGCTAACCCCCGGGCTTCTTTTCTGGATAAATATCCCCAGTTCCTGTATTTTATCTTCCATATAGCACAATAATGATTCATACCATTATTTTGAGTTTCTAAACAAAACAAGACAAAACAAAACATTATGTCTCGATCCATTTTATACCTTCCTCCCTTTTTATGGTTACATTCCTTGAGGGGGTAGTATACAAAAGAGGCCACTTCCTTTCTTTTCAGTCAACTGCTTTAAGATTTTAACTGAAACTGTTGTCCCTAAAATTGCCCATGTGTTCGTAATTGCTAAATCCAGTGACCTTTTATTAATCCTCATCCTTCTTGACCTCTCTGTGGTCTTTGTTGATGTACTTTTTTTCCCCTCATAATCTCTATTTCCTAGGTTTTTAGGAGACTATTTTCTCCTGATTCTCTTCCTCTCTTTTCTCCCTTTCCCTCTCTCCTCTCTTTTCTTTGCCATCATACATATATCTTATGAACACACATAAAATAGCTAGGTTATAAACACCTATTTTTCATCCAATTGAATCATTTAAAAGAACTGATGTATCAACAATTGATTCAAATTGTTGAAAATATGCATTTGAAGAAACAGTTTTGTTAGAAATTAGTATCATCTCTAAATTCTTAGGTGAATCATCATTTATATAGTATACACACACACATATATAATTGTTTTGTAATATGACAAAATTAAACTTTTTTGAAGCAGTATACTTCCCTATTTTTTACACTTTAAATCTTTCTAGATATGAAAATTCAGTCATATGCTTTCTCAATTTTAAGGAAATTAATAAATCAACATTGAGTATTTTTAATTGTGATGTGTTCCACTAAAAAACTCTGAGACTCATCTGTATTGTACAGGCTAGATCTCTAGATCCTGATCTCTCAGGATCAGGCAAAGTCTTTGGTCTTAAGGTGGAGAAGTGAAAAAGACAGGAGAGTCACTACATGGTTGGTTCAAGATGAAGTCTAGAGTCTGGAGACTGGAGCCTGAAGTCTTCTGTGTCTGAGAGTTGCTGCTAAGAGTGTGGCTGAGAGAGAGACCTCTGTCTCTCAGACTCCCCTTAAATACTCCAGCATGACTATATTGCCACATCGTACTGGGCATGTGTAGCTGTAGAACATCCCATTACCACATGACTCTAACTATACACCAACTAGATTGACCACATCATTATATTACATCAGTATGTGCTTAGCGAACTACCATCTACTATCAAGTAGGGCTACAAGCCCCTGCTGTCTTAGATTCAAATATAGTCTTTCAGAGTTCTGTCCCCCTACACTCATCAATACAGACAGCTCTGATATTTTTAATGTAAATGTTGAGACAAAAGAAGGGATGATAAGTTGATATTTGCAAGCACTTAATCACAAATTGCACAATATGATCATGGATATGCATTATTTTCAGGAAATTAAACAAATAAATTTAGTGTAGTCTTCCTTATATTTCTTCTTTTTTTATAATAATTGTAATACAGGTATCTTGGGAATATTTTTGTAGCATTTCAGAATGATGACCTATAGAGTAACTTTCATTAGTTTTCTATTTGAAGTATGTTGAATCTGCATGAATGTTCTAAGATTCATCCAATACATTTTTAATATTCTTTTTTCATATCTATCCAGTCTTTATTCAACAATCCATTGGGTCTACAAGAATAAAAACATATGATAAAATATTTTTATACAATTTAATTTCACATTTAATACATACTAAAAATAGAACAATATATACCTGTTTACTTACTGCAAATGCATATTCCTCTAAGGGACTTCTCCAGCTCAAAATAGACTGGAAAAACTTCAAGAAAGGTAAGTCTCACTGAGGTGAAAAGGGTGTTCAGCCCAATTCAGATAGACTCTGGAAAAGCTGGTGAGAGGGTTTTAATCACAGCAAATCAGCAACTAAGACCCTCATTCTTAGAGGAGTAAATCAATGGGGCAACTTCCAGTCCCAGCTCAGAAGGCAAACTATGGGAAACCAGGCTGTTTCCTGAACAAAGCAGGCAAAGCTACCCCCTGAAAACACCAAAGGCCCCTGTGCTCAAAGTCAAGGCTCAGAGCTGCACAGAAAACTTGGGACAGACCACACTTTACCTAGGGACAGGATTCAATCATAAAAGTGAAAGAAAATAAAAAGGAAATACCAAAAGAAAAAGAAAGAAAATGAGTAAGAAACAGAAAAGAATCTTGACCATAGAAAACTGCTATGGGGACAGGGGAGGACAAAATGTCCAGAGGAAAAAAATATTAAAGAATGAAATAAAATGAAAAAATGAAATGAAATAAAGAATGAAATAAAAAAAATGAAATAAAGAAAGAATAATGTTCTTAAGAGTTTTCTTGGAAGTGCTCATAAAAGACTTTAAAAGGCTATTAAGAGAGGTAGAAGAAAAAAATGAGACAAGAAATGAGAAGTATCCATGAAAGAGTCAACAGCTTGAAAAAGGAAGGGAAAAAATTGTCTGAAGAAAACAACTCCTTAAGAAGTAGAATTAACCAAATGGCAAAAGAGATACAAGAAAATCACACATTAAAAACTAGAATTGGGCAAATGGAAACTAATGGTTCTGTGAGACAGCAAGAATCAGTCAAACTAAAAAGAATGAAAAAATGGAAGAACATGTGAAATACCAACCTGTAAAATAAATCCAGAGGAGAAAATTTAAAAATTCTTGGCCTATCTGAAGGTCATGAGCAAAAAAAAAAAAAAAAAAAAAAAAAAAAAAAAGAGTCTGGATAGCATTCTTGAAGAGATCATTGAGAAAAACTGCCCCAATATTCTAGAAACAGAGGGAGAAATATTCATTAGAAGAATCCATTGATTAGCTCTGGAAAGAAATCTCACAAAGAAAACCCTGAGAACATTGTTGTGAAACTTCAGAACTATAATCTCAAGGAAAAAATACTGCAAGCTGTCAAACAAAAACAAAGTATCAAGGAACAAGAATCACGATTACCCAGATTACCTTCTACAGTAAAGGATCTGAGAGTCTGGAATACCATATTCTGGAATGCAAAGGACCTAGGGTTACAACCAGGAATTAACTACCCAACAAGACACAGCATCATCTTTCAGGGGAGGAAATAGATCTTCAATGAAGTAAGAGACTTTCAGTTATTTCTTTTGAAAAAACCCAGAACTAAACAAAAAATTTAATCTATAATCACAGGACTCAAAAGAACCATAGAAAAGTAAACAGGGGGAAAATATATATTATTTGAAGGTTAAACTGTTTACATCCCTGGTTGGGAAAACAATATCTGTAACTCATGAGAATTGTATCTGAAGGGGCAGCCAGGTGGGACAGTGGGCAGAGCACCAGCCCTGAAGTCAGGAGGCCCTGAGTTTAAATCTGCTCTCAGATACTTAATACTTCCTAGCTATGTGGCTCTGGGCAAGTCACTTAACCCCAATTGCCTCAGCAAAAAAGCAAAAAAAAAATTGTATCTAACACTGGGGCAGAGAGGGGCATCACATGAACTGAGGATGTGGTTATAAATTGATTTTGATGTGATGACATCAAAGAAAAAGTTATTAAGGGGTAGAAAAAGAATTGTACTGGAAAAAGAGGAAAAGGGAGGTATAATGGAATAATTCATTTGGAACATGGAATAGTTCACATGAAGTCCTATTAAAATGGAGGGAAAAAAGAGGGGGTTGAGCATTGTCTGAAGCTTGATCTTATCGGTTTTGGCTCTGAGAGGGAATAATCAGTTGGGTATAGAAATTTATCTGATCCCATAAAGAAGAAGAAGAAGAAAGAGAAAAGAAAAGGGAGGCGTAGTATAAAAGGGAGGACAGAATTACTAGGGGAAAAAGTTAAGACAAGGGGGGAAGAGGTGATAGAAGATAAGATAGTGGGGAATGGGTTTAAAAAACCCACTTCTAACAGAAAGGGGAAAGAGTCATAGGAGATAAGGTAGAGAGGGGGTGTTTAAGAAAAAAATAAAACAGGACCAAGCACAGGATAGAAAGAGAGAACAAAAGTATATACAGAGGAGGAAATAGGAGGGAGGGAAATACAGAGCTAGTAATTGTAACTGTGAATGTAAGTGGGATGAACTCTTCCATAAAATGGAAGCAAATAGCAAAGTGGATTAAAAAACAGAATCCTACAATATGTTGTTTACAAGAAATACATTTGACACTGAAAGACACATACAGAGTAAAGGTAAAAAGCTGGAACAAAATTCATTTTGCTTCACCTGAAGTAAAAAAAAAAAAAGCAGGGATAGCAATTCTGATCTTAGATTAAAAACAAGTAAAAATAGATCTTATTAAAAGTAAGAAAAGTATATCTTGATAAAGAGTACCATGAACAGTGAAGTAGTAAGGATATTAAATGTATATGGACTAAGTGGTAGGGCAAGCAAATTCCTAAAGAATATTTTAGTCAGTTACACGAATAAATAGACAGCAAAACTATACAGGTGGGGACCTCAACCTTCCCCTCTCAAAATCAGACAAATCTAACCACAAAATAAAAAAAAAAAAGAAAGAAACTAGGGAAGTTAATAGGTTGCTACAAATCCTAGAAGTGATAGACCTCTGGAGAAAATTGAATAGGGACAGAAAAGAATACACTTTTTCCTTGGCAATACATGGCATTTTACAAAAACTGACCATATGTCAAAGGATAAGAACAGACAATTTTCAGATGAAGAAATTGAAACTATTTCTAGTCATCTGAAAAGGTACTCCAAATCACTATTGATTAGAGAAATGCGAATTAAGACAACTCTGAGATACCACTGGACCCTGATACATTGTTGGTGGAACTGTGAATGAATCCAACCATTCTGGAGATTAATTTGGAACTAAGCTCAAAAAGTTATCAAATTGTGCATACCCTTTGATACAGCAGTGTTTCTTATTGGGTTTATATCCCAAAGAGATCTTAAAGAAGGGAAAGGGACCCCCATGTGCAAAAATGTTTGTGGCAGCCCTTTTTTTTATTTTTTTATTTTTATTTTTTTTTATTTTTATTTAATGATTACTTTATATTGACAACATTATCCCTTGCACTCGTTTCTTTTCCGATTTTTTTTCCCCTCCCTTCCTCCACCCCCTCCCCTAGATGGCAAGCAGTCCTTTATATGTTGGATATGTTGCAGTATATCCTAGATACAATATATGTTTGCAGAACCGAACAGTTCTCTTGTTGCATAGGGAGAATTGGATTCAGAAGGTATAAATAACCCGGGAAGAAAAACAAAAATGCAGATAGTTCACATTCGTTTCCCAGTGTTCTTTCTTTGGGTGTAGCTGCTTTTGTCCGTCATTTATCAATTGAAACTTAGGTCTCTTTGTCAAAGAAATCCACTTCCATCAAAATATGTCCTCATACAATATCGTTGTCGAAGTGTATAATGATCTCCTGGTTCTGCTCATTTCACTTAGCATCAGTTCATGTAAGTCTCGCCAGTCCTCTCTATATTCATCCTGCTGGTCATTTCTTACAGAACAATAATATTCCATAACATTCATATACCACAATTTATTCAGCCATTCTCCAATTGATGGGCATCCATTCATTTTCCAGTTTCTAGCCACTACAAATAGGGCTGCTACAAACATTTTGGCACATACAGGTCCCTTTCCCTTCTTTAGTATTTCTTTGGGATATAAGCCCAATAGAAACACTGCTGGATCAAAGGGTATGCACAATTTGATAATTTTTTGGGCATAATTCCAGATTGCTCTCCAGAATGGTTGGATTCGTTCACAACTCCACCAACAATGCATTAGTGTCCCAGTTTTCCCGCATCCCTTCCAACATTCATTATTATTTTTTCCTGTCATCTTAGCCAATCTGACAGGTGTGTAGTGGTATCTCAGAGTTGTCTTAATTTGCATTTCTCTGATCAATAATGATTTGGAACACTCTTTCATATGAGTGGTAATAGTTTCAATCTCATCCTCTGAAAATTGTCTGTTCATATCCTTTGACCATTTATCAATTGGAGAATGGCTTGATTTCTTATAAATTTGAGTCAGTTCTCTATATATTTTAGAAATGAGGCCTTTATCAGAACCTTTAACTGTGAAGATGTTTTCCCAGTTTGTTGCTTCCCTTCTAATCTTGTTTGCATTAGTTTTGTTTGTACAAAGGCTTTTTAATTTGATGTAATCAAAATTTTCTATTTTGTGATCAGTAATGGTCTCTAGTTCATCTTTGGTCACAAATTTCTTTCTCCTCCACAAGTCTGAGAGATAAACTATTCTATGTTCCTCTAATTTATTTATAATCTCGTTCTTTATGCCTAGGTCATGGACCCATTTTGATCTTATCTTGGTATATGGTGTTAAGTGTGGGTCCATGCCTAATTTCTGCCATACTAATTTCCAATTATCCCAGCAGTTTTTATCAAATAATGAATTCTTTTCCCAGAAGTTAGGGGCTTTGGGTTTGTCAAACACTAGATTGCTATAGTTGACTATTCTGTCTTGTGAACCTAACCTTTTCCACTGATCCACTAATCTATTTCTTAGCCAATACCAAATGGTTTTGGTGATTGCTGCTTTATAATATAATTTTAGATCAGGTACAGCTAGGCCACCTTCATTTGATTTTTTTTCCATTAATTCCCTTGAGATTCTCGACTTTTTATCGTTCCATATGAATTTTGTTGTTATTTTTTCTAGATCATTAAAATATTTTCTTGGAAGTCTGATTGGTATAGCACTAAATAAATAGATTAGTTTAGGGAGTATTGTCATCTTTATTATGTTCGCTCGGCCGATCCAAGAGCACTTAATATTTTTCCAATTATTTAAGTCTGACTTTATTTGTGTGGAGACTTTTTTATAATTTTGCTCATATAATTCCTGACTTTCCTTTGGTAGATAGATTCCCAAATATTTTATGGTATCAACAGTTATTCTGAATGGAATTTCTCTTTGTATCTCTTGCTGTTGAGTTTTGTTGGAGATGTATAAAAATGCTGAGGATTTATGGGGATTTATTTTGTAGCCAGCTACTTTGCTAAAATTATGAATTATTTCTAATAGCTTTTTAGTAGAATCTCTGGGGTTCTCTAGGTATACCATCATATCATCTGCAAAGAGTGATAGTTTGGTTTCTTCATTGCCTACTCTAATTCCTTTAATATCTTTCTTGACTCTTATTGCCGAGGCTAGTGTTTCTAATACGATATTAAATAATAATGGTGATAGAGGGCAACCTTGCTTCACTCCAGATCTTACTGGGAAAGGTTCCAGTTTTTCTCCATTGCATATGATGCTTACTGATGGTTTTAAATATATGCTCCTGACTATTTTAAGGAAAAGTCCATTTATTCCTATGCTCTCAAGTGTTTTTTATTAGGAATGGATGTTGGATTTTATCAAATGCTTTTTCTGCATCTATTGAGATGATCATATGGTTTTTGTTTGTTTGGTTATTGATATAGTCAATTATGCTAATAGTTTTCCTAATATTGAACCAGCCCTGCATTCCTGGTATAAATCCTACTTGGTAATAGTGTATTATCCTGGGGATGATTTTTCTGTAATCTTTTTGCTAATATTTTATTTAAGATTTTAGCATCAATATTCATTAGGGAGATTGGTCTATAATTTTCTTTCTCTGTTTTCAGCCTACCTGGTTTAGGTATCAGTACCATGTCTGTGTCATAAAAGGAGTTTGGTAGGACTCCTTCAATCCCTATTTTTTCAAATAGTTTATTTAGCATTGGAGTTAATTGTTCTTTAAATGTTTGGTAGAATTCACATGTAAATCCATCTGGTCCTGGGGATTTTTTCTTAGGGAGTTGATTGATAGTTTGTTCTATTTCTTTTTCTGAGATGGGACTGTTTAGGATATTTACTTCTTCCTCTGTTAGTTTGGGCAAGCTATATTTTTGGAGGTATTTTTCTATTTCATTTAAGTTGTCGAATTTATTGGCATAAAGTTGAGCAAAGTAACTCCTAATTATTGCTCTAATTTCCTCTTCGTTACTGGTGAGTTCTCCCTTTTTATTTTTAAGACTAAAAATTTGATTTTCCTCTTTCCTTTTTTTAATCAGATTTACTAAGGGTTTGTCTATTTTGTTGGTTTTTTCATAGAACCAACTCTTAGTTTTATTAATCAATTCAATAGTTTTTTTACTTTCAATTTTATTGATCTCTCCTTTTATTTTTAGAATTTCAAGTTTAGTGTTTGACTGGAGGTTTTTAATTTGTTCCTTTTCTAGCATTTTTAGTTGCGAACCCAATTCATTGATCTTCTCTTTCTCTATTTTATACAAATAGGCCTCTAGAGATATGAAATTTCCCCTTATTACCGCTTTGGCTGCATCCCATACATTTTGGTATGATGTCTCATTATTATCGTTTTCTTGGGTGAAGTTATTAATTATGTCTATGATTTGCTGTTTCACCCAATCATTCTTTAGTATGAGATTATTTAGTTTCCAATTATTTTTTGGTCTACTTCCCCCTGGTTTTTTGTTGAATGTAATTTTCATTGCATCGTGGTCTGAAAAGGATGCATTTACTATTTCTGCCTTACTGCATTTGAGTTTGAGGTTTTTATGTCCTAATATATGGTCAATTTTTGTATAGGTTCCATGAACTGCTGAAAAGAAAGTGTATTCCTTTCTGTCTCCATTACATTTTCTCCAGAGATCTATCATATCTAACTTTTCTAGTATTCTATTTACCTCTTTGACTTCTTTCTTATTTATTTTGTGGTTTGATTTATCTAATTCTGAGAGTGCAAGGTTAAGATCTCCCACTATTATAGTTTTACTGTCTATTTCTTCTTGCAACTCTCTTAGTTTCTCTTTTAAGAATTTAGATGCTACCCCACTTGGTGCATATATGTTTAATATAGATAGTGCTTCATTATCCATGCTACCCTTTAGCAAGATATAGTGTCCTTCCTTATCTCTTTTAATTAGATCAATTTTTGCTTTAGCTTGATCTGAGATCAGGATGGCTACCCCTGCTTTTTTGACTTCACCTGAAGCATAGTAGATTTTGCTCCAACCTTTTACCTTTAACCTGCATGTATCTCCCCGCTTCAGGTGTGTTTCCTGTAAACAACATATTGTAGGATTCTGGCTTTTAATCCATTCTGCTAACCGCTTCCTCTTTATGGGGGAGTTTACCCCGTTCACATTTATGGTTAGAATGACCAATTCTGTATTGCTTGCCATCTTGTTAACCCCGGTTTATGCTTTTCTCCCTTCTTTCCCCTTTCCCCCCCTTCCCAGTATTAAGCTTGTGAGCACCACTTGCTTCTCACAGCCTTCCCTTTTTAGTATCCCTCCCCCCGCCTTAGAGTTCCTCCCCCTATCTTACCCCTTTCCCTCCTAGTTCCCGTATTCCCTTCCGCTTAGCTTATTCCTTCCCTTTTCACTTTTCCCTTCTCACTTTTCAATGAGGTGGGAGAAGTTTCACCATAGATTGAATATGTCTTAAGATTTTTCACTTAAAGCCAATTCTGAAGGCAGTAAGATACCCACTATATTCATCCCCCTCCCTTCTTTCTCTCAGATATAATAGGTTTCCTATGCCTCTTCATGAGATGTACTATCCCCACTTTACCCTTTTTCTGGTACAATGTCCTTTCCACATCAATTTCTAGAACAAGGTATACATGTATTCTTTATACATCTATATAGTCAAAATATAGTTCCCAAGATTAATCTTTACCTTTTTAGATTTCTCTTGAGTTCTATATTTGTAGATCAAACTTTTTGTTAAGTTCTGGCTTTTTCATCAGAAATAGATGAAATTCGCTTACTTCGTTGAATGTCCATCTTCTTCCCTGGAAAAAGATGCTCATTCTCGCTGGGTAAGTTATTTTTGGTTGCATACCAAGTTCCTTAGCCTTTCGGAATATCATATTCCAGGCCCTTCGATCTTTTAATGTGGATGCTGCCAGATCCTGGGTGATCCTTATTGTGGCTCCTTGATACTTGAATTGGGTTTTTCTAGCCGCTTGCAATATTTTTTCCTTCATCTGAGGGTTCTGGCATTTGGCCACTATATTCCTTGGTGTTTTGATTTTAGGATCCCTTTCAGTGGGTGATCGATGAATCCTTTCAATGTTTATTTTTTCCTCTGTTCCTGACTTCTGGGCAGTTCTCTTTGATAATTTCCCGGAAAATAGTGTCCAGGCTCTTTTTTTCATCATTCTTTTCTGGGAGTCCAATGATTCTCAGATTGTCTCTCCTGGATCTGTTTTCCAGGTCTGTTGTCTTCCCCAGAAGGTATTTCACATTCTTTTCCATTGTTTGAATTTTTTGGATTTGCTTGACTGATTCTTCTTGTCTCCTCGAGTCATTCAATTCCATTTGTTCGACCCTGATTTTCAGTGAAGTATTTTCTTCGCTCACTTTTTAAAGATCTTTTTCTAATTGTCCAATTGAGTTCTTTTGTTCTGTGGAATTTTTTTCCATTTCGCCAATTTTGTTTTTTAGAGAGCTATTTTCTGTTTCCAGTTCACCAATCCTATTTTTCAAGGATTTTACTTCTTTATCCACTCTCTCTTTAACTGACTTCTCCAGGCTCTTTTGCCAAGCCTCACTCTGCTTTTCCCATTTTTCTTCTAGCTCCCTTGTGAGAGCCTTTTTAATTACTTCTATGAGGTTCATCTGTGCTGAGGAACAGATGATCTCCTCCTTTGGGGATTCACCTGGGGACTGCCTGTTTTTAGTCTCCTCAGGATTTAGAGTCTGCTCTCTATCTGTATAGAAGCTGTCAAGGGTTAAAGTCCTCTTCAGCTTCTTGCTCATTCTGTCTAATAATCAGAGACTGACTAGCAAAGAAAAACAGAAAAAACTGGAGTCTTTCTTTGGGAGAGGGGCTGGGTGTGTTATCGAGCTTCCTCTCCAGACTGCGGGGGGCAGCAGTGAGGCACTAGCAGGACTGTGTTGTGCCTGCGCTCTGAGATCCCAGAGCATGCTGAGTCACTGTGGGGGGGGGGGGGGGGGGGCGGCCAGGTCCCGAGAGACTCCAGCTGTTTGGGGTTGTATTCTTCAGCCCTGGTGTTTTTAGCTTCTCTTCTGGGCTGCTGACTTGCTGCCGGAGCAAAGTATCCAAACCTGTAGCGAAGCTCTCCCCGCAGAGATGGCTGCGATCACTCCCCACCCCCTCTCCAGTCTGCTCCCGTGCTCTCACTGCCGCTGCCCTCAGCCTGCACCCGATCTAAAACCGTCCCAGCCCTCCAGTAAAGACAGACCTTTCTTGGCGAATCTCAAGGATGACTTCTCTTGGTAACTATATGTGGGTTTTTTTTTCAGTCAAGCATTAATTGGATAGTGAGAGAAAGCGTGGAGCTTATGCAGCTGAGAGCCTCCTCTCCGCCATCTTAACCGGAAGTGTGTGGCAGCCCTTTTTATAGTGGCTAGAAATTGGAAACTAAATGGATGCCCATCAATTGGAGAATGGCTGAATAAATTATGGTATATGAATGTTATGGAATATTATTGTTCCATATGAAATGACCAACAGTTTTCAGAGAGGCCTGTAGAGACGTACATGAACTGATTCTAGGTGAAATGAGCAGAACCAGAAGATCATTATACACTTCAACAACAACATTATATGATGATAAATTTTGATGGACAGGGCTCTCTTCAACAATGAGATGATTCAAACCAGTTCCAATTGTTCAGTAATAAAGAGAAACATATATACTCAGAGAGAGGACTGTGGGAACTGAGTGTGGAACACAACATAGCATCTTCACTTTTTCTGTTGATGTTTGTCTACATTTTGTTTTCTTTCTCAGGTTTTTTTTTCCCTTCTTTACCTGATTTTTCTTGTGCAGTAAGATAACTATAAATATGTATATATAGATATTATATTTAATATATATTTTAACATATTTAACATGTATTAGACAACCTGCCATCTAGGGGATAGGGTGGGGGAGGAGAAAAATTTGAAACAAAAAAGTTTTGCAAGGTCAATCTGAAAAATTATCCATGCATATTTTGTAAATAAAAAATCTTTAGTGAAATTAAAAAACAACTGACCATATATTAGGGCATAAAATCTCACAAGGCAGATATAGTAAATACTTCCTTTTCAGACCACAACACAATAAAATTTATGTTCAATAAAAGGCCAGGGAAAGATAGACTAAAAACCAACTGGATATTAAATAATCTAATTTTTAACAATGAGTAGGCCAAACAACAAATCTCAGAAAGAACCTATAATTTCATCCAAGAGAATGAAAATAATGAGATAATGTATCAAAACCAATGGGATGCAGCTAAAGCAGTTCTTAGGGGAAATTTTATATCTCTAAATAGTCATGTGAATAAAATAGAGATACAGGAGATCAATGAATTGGGCAGGCAAGTAAAAACGCTAGAAAAAGAACAAATTAAAAACCCCAACTTAAATACCAAATTAGAAATGCTGATATTTAAAGAAGAGAGTAATAAAAATGAAACTAAGAAAACTATTAAACTAATAAATAAAACTGAAATGGTTTTATAAAAAAAAAAAACTAACAAAATAGATAAATTGGTTGTTGATTAGAAAAAGCAAAGATAAAAACCCAAATCAGCAGCAGCAAAAATGAGAGGGATGAACTTACCACTAATGACAAAGAAATCAAAGCAATATTTAGAAACTGTTTTACCCAATTGTGTGGCAGCAACTCTGACAGTGTAACTAAAATAGATGAGAATTTACAAAAATATAAATTATCCAGATCAACAGAAGGGGAAATAAATTACTTAAATAGTCCAATTTTAGAAAAAGAAATTGAAGAAGCCCTAAATGAATTCCCTAAGAAACCATTTCCAGGGCCAGATGGATTCACAAGTTAATTGTACCAAACATTTAAAGAACAATTAATTCCATTTCTATGTAAATTATTTGGAAAAATAAGTAAAGAAGGAGAACTGCCAAATTCTTTATATGACACAAATATGACACTGATATCTAAATCAGGAAGAGTCAAAACAGAGAAAGAAAATTACAGACCAATCTCCCTAATGAATATTGATGCAAAAATTTTAAATAAAATATTAGCAAAGAGATTATAGCAAATTATCAGCAGGATTAATACATTATGATCAAGTGAGATTTATACCAGAAATGCAGGGCTGGTTTGATATCATGAAAACTATTACTATCATTGACCATATCAATAACAAAACCAACAGAAATCATATGATTATCTTAATAGATGCAGAAAAAGTTTTTGGCAAAATATAGCATTCATTCCTCCCCCCCATTTTCTTTATTTTTCTTAATATATATATATATATATTTATATATATTAATAATTATAACTTTTTATTGACAGAACCTATAGCTGGGTAATTTTTTTTTTAACAACATCATCCCTTGTACTCACTTCTGTTCCGACTTTTCCCTTCCCTCCCTTCACTCCCTCCCCTAGATGGCAGGCAGTCCTATACATATTAAATATGCCACAATATCCTAAATACAATGTATGTATGCAGAACTGAACATTTCTCTTGTTGCACAGGAAGAATTGGATTCAGAAGGTAAAAATAACCCCGGGAAGAAAAACAAAAATGCAAACAGTTTACATTCATTTCCCAGTGTTCTTCTTTGGGTGTAGCTGCTTCTGTCCATCATTGATCAATTGAAACTGAATTAGATCTTCTCTTTGTCAAAGAAATCCACTTCCATCAGAATACATTCTCATACAGTATTGTTGTTCAAGTGTATAATGATCTCCCGGTTCTGCTCTTTCGCTTAACATCAGTTCATGTATGTCTCTCCAAGCCTCTCTATATTCATCCTGCTGGTCATTTCTTACAGAACAATAATATTCCATAACATTCATATACCACAATTTACCTAGCCATTCTCCAATTGATGGGTATCCACTCATTTTCCAGTTTCTAGCCACTACAAACAGGGCTGCCACAAACATTTTGACACATACAGGTCCCTTCCCTTCTTTAAGATCTCTTTGGGGTATAAGCCCAGTAGTAGCACTGCTGGATCAAAGGGTATGCACAGTTTAATAACTTTTGGGTCATAATTCCAGATTGATCTCCAAAATGGTTGGATTCATTCACAACTCCACCAACAATGCATCAGAGTCCCAGTTTTCCCACATCCCCTCCAACATTCATCATTATTTTTTCCTGTCATCTTAGCCAATCTGACAGGTGTGTAGTGGTATCTCAGAGTTGTTTTAATATGCATTTCTCTGATCAATAGTGATTTGTAACACTCTTTCATATGAGTGGAAATAGTTTCAATTTCATCATCTGAAAATTGTCTGTTTATATTCAACACTTATCAATTGGAGAATGGCTTGATTTCTTATAAATTAGAGTCAATTCTCTATATATTTTGGAAATAAGGCCTTTATCAGAACCTTTAACTGTGAAAATGTTTTCCCAGTTTATTGTTTCCCTTCTAATCTTGTTTGCATTAGTTTTGTTTGTACAAAGGCTTTTTAATTTGATATAATCAAAATTTTCTATTTTGTGATCAATAATGATCTCTAGTTCATCTTTGGTCACAAATTTCTTCCTCCTTCACAAGTCTGAGAGGTAGACTATCCTGTGTTCCTCTAATTTATTTATAATCTCATTCTTCATGCCTAAATCATGGACCCATTTTGATCTTATATTGGTATATGGTGTTGAGTGTGGGTCCAAAAAGGTCAAATATTTCAAGGGAACTAATGGAAAAAAAAAAAAAAAAACTTTACTCTGTATGTATCTCCCTGTGTTTCCTGTAAACAACATATTGTAGGATTCTGGCTTTTAATCCATTCTGCTAACTGCTTCCTCTTTATGGGGGAGTTTATCCCATTCACATTTATGGTTAAAATGACCAATTCTGTATTATGCCATCTTGTTAATCCCTGTTGATGCTTTTCTCCCTTCCTTCTCCCTTACCCCCCTTCCCCAGTATTAAACTTGCAAGCATCACTTACTTCTCCCAACCCTCCCTTTTTAGTATCCCTTCCCGCACCTTTGAATTCCTCCCCCTATCTTACTCCTTTTCCTCAAAATTTCTGTATCCCCTTCCACTTAGCTTATTGCTTCCTTTTTCACTTTTCCCCTTCTACTTTTCAATGAGGTGGGGATTCACCATAAATCGAATATGTCTAATATTTTTCTCTTTAAGCCAATTCTGATGGCAGTAAGATACACACTATGTTCATCCCCCTCCATTCTTTCTCTCAGATATAATTGGTTTCCTTTGCCTCTTTATGAGATGTAATACCCCCACTTTACCCTTTTCCAGGTACAATTTCCTTTTCCACCTCTAGTTTCTAGAACAAGGTATACATGTATTCTTTATATATTTTTATAGCAGAAATATAGTTCCCAATATTTCTTTTTACCTTTTTTAGGTTTCTCTTGAGTTCTATATTTGTAGATCAGACTTTTTGTTTAGTTCTTTTTTTTTCATCAAAAATAGGTGAAATTCGCTTATTTTGTTGAATGTCTATTTTCTTCCCTGGAAAAAGATGCTCATTTTGACTGGGTAAGTTATTTTTGGCTGCATACCAAGTTCCTTAGCCTTTTGGAATATCATATTCCAGGCCCTTCGATCCTTTAATGTGGACGCTGCTAAGTCTTGCGTAATCCTTATTGTTGCTCCTCTATATTTGAATTGATTTTTTCTAGCAGCTTGCAGTATTTTTTCCTTCATCTGATAGTTCTGGACTTTGGCCACTATATTTCTTGGTGTTTTGATTTTAGGGTCCCTTTCAGTAGGTGATAGATGAATTCTTTCAATTTCTATTTTACCCTCTGTTTCTATAACTTTTGGGCAGTTCTCTTTGATAATTTCCTGGAAAATAATGTCCAGGCTCTTTTTTTCATCATATTTTTAAAGGAGTCCAATAATTCTCAGATTGTCTCTCCTAGATCTATTTTCCAGGTCTGTTGTTTTCCCAAGAAGGTATTTGACATTTTTTTCCATTGTTTCATTTTTTTGGTTGTGCTTGACTGATTCTTGTTGTCTCCTCGAGTCATTCAATTCCATTTGTTCAATTTTGATTTTCAATGAGTTATTTTCTTCACTTGCTTTTTCTATATCTTTTTCTAATTGTCCAATTGAGTTTTTAAGTGACTTGTTTTGTTCTATGGAATTTTTCTACATTTCACCAATTTTATTTTTTAGAGAGCTATTTTCTGTTTCCAGTTCACTAATTCTGTTTTTCAAGGATTTAATTTCTTTATCCACTCTATCTTTTAATGAGTGAGATAACTTATCCAGACTGTCTTGACAGGCTTACCTTTCCTTTTCCCACTTTTCTTCTAGCTCTCTTGTGAGAGCCTTTTTAATTTCTTTTATGAGAGTCTTCTGTGTTGAGGACCAGATCATATCCCCCTTTAGGGATTCAACTGGAGACAGTCTGTTTTTACTCTCCTCAGGGTTTAAAGTCTGCTTTCTATCCATACAGAAATTATCAATGGTTAGGGTCTGTTTAAATTTTTTGCTTAATTTGTTAGAGAAGAATCAAAGAAGACAAACTAGCAAAAAAAAAAAAATAAAGCCTGTTTTTTTTTTTTTTTTTTTTGGGGGGGGGGGTGCTGGATGGTTTACCAAGCTTTCTCTACAGACTGCAGGGGGCAGAAGCGAGGCACTAGCAGGACAGCAATGGCTGTGCTGAGCCTGCGCTCTGAGACTTTAAGAGCGTGCTGAGATACTGAGGGTGGGTGAGGCCAGGTCCCGAGAGACACTAGCTTTTCAGGGTTATAATCATCACCCCCTGTGTTTTTAACTTTTCTGCTGATCTATTTGCTTGCTGCCAGGGCAAAGTATCCAATACTGTAGTAAAGCCCTCCCCTTAGAAAAAGCAGAGATCACACTTCACTCCCCCTCTGGTCTGCTCAGCTGTGAGCTGCCTGCCGTACTCTCGCTGCCACTGCCTGCCCTCAGCCTGCATCCAATCTAGAACTATCCCTGCCCTCGAGCAAAAACAGACCTTTTCTGTTGAATTTCAAGGATGTCATCTCTTGGTAACTATTTGTGGGGTTTTTTTTCAGTCAAGCATTAATTCTGAGACTTGTCATGAAATAAATTCTGAGAGAAAATGCAGAGCTTAAGTAGATGTGTGTGTCCTCTCCGCCATCTTGGCCGGAAGTCTCCAGAGAAGCTGTCTTGTGAAAAATAGATGTTCCTAAAGGATCAGTAAAATTGAAATTTGTGAGTTTCCCTAATCACATAAGTTTTTTTTCCCCTCATATATCTCTTCAAAAGGGTATGTGTCCATTCTTCATCATGGGTGATGAATGACTTGGTGGAAGAATGTGATCTAATTGACTTTATAGGTATGTTCTAAAGTATTTTATCACACATACTTTAATATATCTTTTGTTTTATTATTAAATGATTATATTTAAGATCTAAATGAGTTTTCACTGTGAATGATGTATATATATATATACACATATATATTATAGAGGTTTAAGAGCTATAATGATAAATAAGTATATTTCTTCTGAGCTGTGTTACCCTAGAATCCTGTGAGAGTTTGAATATGATGTGGTATGGTAGTTATCTATTTCTGGGAAGTAAGAATTTATACAATAAGTTCAGATTAGGGGAGTAAACCAAACCCAGAGAGATGTGAGTTGCTCATACCGAGGTGAGAAGTGTGATTATCAAATGTGACATTGTGGTGGAACTTATATTTATGTTATTCTGTAGTCTCTCCAGACTCCCACTGTAATCCATTTAAAGTGTTACATTTTGTGACTACTGGAATAATTTTAATAGTAAACTAAAGATCCACCTTATCAATATCATTATGCAAGAAAATCTTAATACCTATAAAGCCAAATTTATCTTCTTGCATTAGGATCTCTAGACCATCTTAGTTGTAAGGCATATTTTTTGTATTTATATATAAATATCCTCTTCTGTTATTCTTTTTACATTGTAACTAGGAAGAAGCTAAGTGGTTCAGTGGATAGAGCACTGGACTCAGAATCAAGAAGATTCATTTTCTTGAGCTCAACTTTGGCTTCAGACACTTACTAGCTATGTGGTTCTGGAAAAGTCACTTACACTTGTTTCCCTCAGTTTTCTCATCTGTAAAATGAGCTGGAAAAGCATATGCAAACCATTCTACTCTATCTGTCAAGAAAACCCCCAAAATGAGGTTGTGAAGCGTTGGACACAAGTAAAAATAATGGAACAGCAACAAAAAAATGCTTACAGATTTGTTGAAAATATTCTTTCCTCACCCTGGGGTTCTTCTCCTCCTTGAGGCTAGGGGCATGATTTAAGGATGCCAGAGTTGAGTTATTGTCAATAACATGAGACATTGTGCTTTGACGTGGATTAAATGCTACATTTATGCAGAAAGGGTTAAAAACTTTCCCTGTTCCTGCAGCCAGTCAGTGTCAAAGATAGGACTGGAACCCAGGACTCTGGCCAGCTTCCTCTGAAGTGCCTTCTCAGGGCTTCCTTGGCAGGTCACCATCAAGGGAAATGAGATTCATTTAGTGTTTTACTGAGATTCTCTCAGGATCATCCCACAATGTCTGGGAGGATCTTTGGTGACCCCTCAGGCTTTTCTTGGCAATTAGCCAGATAGCAGAGGGATGCTAATTCCTTCTCCAGCTCATTTTATGGATGAGGAAATTGAGGTAGTTGAATTGTGACCTCAACATCAGAGGCTGGACTTCAATCCTGGAAGAGAAGTCTTTTTGACTCCAGGCCCCAACTCTCCACAATCCACATTTTACAGATTGGGAAATTGTGTCAGAGAGAGGTTAAATGACTTGCACGAGGTTCTATAGCTACTAAGTGTCTCAGGAAGGATCCAAGCTTGTCTCCCCAACACCTAGATCCACCTTGTCACCTAGCTGTCACTCAGGAATAGGAGACAAGGAAAGTGACTACAGGACCTACTGAGGTTGTGCTAGTTCCATATTAGAGCTGGAAGACCTGGGTTCAAGTCCTAGCCTCCCAGGAAGTTTAGGAGAAGGAGAGGAGACCGAATAAGCCCCCTGTGCTCTCCCAGCTCTCTATCTATGAAAGTGCTATTTTTAGCCTTTTGTTTGTGGCATGGCCATGTTTTCCTCCTCAAGAGTCAGTTTACCTTTCTGACTGTCCCCCATGACTGGAATGTTTTCCTTTCTCATCCATCTGTAGACTTCCCAGGATTCCTTTAAATATCAATGAAAACCCCATCTTTTACAGGAAACCTTCCCTAAATTCCCTTAATTTTAAAGCTTCCCCTCTTAACTTTCTTGTATGTAGCTTACTTTGTAGATATTAGTTTGCATCCTGAATCCTCCATTAGATTGTGTTCCCAGTGCTTTGTATTGTGCCTCTTGGAAGCAGGAGTTTAATAAATGTCAACTGATAGATAAGTAAAAAAGAAAATTAAATTTAAAAAAAGAAAAAGAAAATATTCTTTCTTAAATGGATACCTTAGTGTTCTCAGAAAAGTAATTATAGTCAAAGAAGAATAGTGTGATTAAAAAGTGTGTTATATTTGATGTATTTGGGTTCAAATTATACTCTGCCACTTGTTATCTCTATGGTGTTGACAGATCACTTTACCTTTTTTAGGTAAATAAGGGGGTTGGATTCCTGTAAGGATTACAGCCCTCAATTTACAACTTTAGATCTTTTATTAATTTAAAACAAAATGTAGAGTTTAGTTTTCAGCATCCCTTCACAGGCTGTCCAAATTCTAGTAGGCCTCTTGGTTTTTTTCTCCTCTCTTTTGATTAAATAGTTTCTTCACAGATTTTGAAGATTCTCTATTATAAGGGGAGGATGATCTTTTTGTTTGAGAGATAAATTATTTCTCATCTGAACTTCTAAAGAAGATTAGCTGCATCACTGCTGATGGACCTGTTAGTTTCTAACATTGTTTATTATGATGTAGTATTGTTGCATTAGATACTTAACTAGTCTGATAAGAAAGTCTTTCAAAACTCTGAGGCTAAAGATCACCATTCATGAATATTCCATTCATGCATTCCCTGCTTGGGATGTGTAGCTCTGTGTTTACTTAGTAATTTTGAATGCGATATAAAATAATAGCTATGTAGTAACAGATATATACATTTGACAGGATTAACTGTAGGTATGATTTTTTTCCTGCTCTGCAGATAACAGAGAAGATCATCGTTTCCTAATCAGGAATCATTGACCTTGCTGTCTGATATCTTTAGTTGGGTGTGAGTTCTAATCAATGTGTAGTAGAGTAAGACAACTGGATGTGCAATCAGAGCACCTGCATTTAATTCTTAGCCTTGATCCTCGCCACCTTTGTGATCTTGGCCAAGTTATTTATGCTCTCTGGGCTGCAGTTTTCTCTTCTCTAAAATTGGGGAAGTAGGCTGAATGACCTCTGAGGTCAGTTCTAAATCTATAATTCTATAATTTTAACTGCTATATATGACAAATTTGACAGTCTGGAGGAATGTCCTAAGGATCCTAAAGGTAATCTAGGGTGCAAGGCTACAATTATAATTTAGGTAATTGCTCCTCAGTTTCATTGTAGGGAGACAGTGCAGTCTAGTAGAAAGCTATGGTTTTAATGTCAGAAAGCCTAGTTTAAGGTCTGAGACTCTTGGTAAGTTTTTGTTAAACTCACTGAGCCTTAATTTCTTTATGTGTCAGTGTCTTTGTGATTAAAGTTCTTTGTAAATCATAAAACATTTTGTAAATTTTACCTATTTTATAGTTGTTTTCCTGAATGGAACACTTAATCAGAAACTCCTTGAGAATAGGGAAAATAATGTCTTATAGGGGATAGGGAATAGGGAAATAGGGAAAATAATGTCTTAACTTTATGTAAAAAATGGGTTGAAGATTTTTTTTTTCTCTTATGAAGTGAACAGAAAATATAGAAGTAGTTAGAAGTTATAGTGAATTAAGCACTGGAGTCAGAAAGAATTAAGTTCAACTTCTTAAACATTAAAAAGGATCCAAAATTGATGTTAGATGATAAATTTAGAACAAGTCAAGAACATGATGCTTTTTTGAGGGGAGAAGCAGATGCTGCATTAGGTTGTATTAGCATTATTATCATGTATAAAACAAACACGGTAATTATTTGGCTCTCCTTTGCAATCATTAGTTCTTGATAAGGTGTACCACATTCAGTTTGGTATAGCAGACTTTTAAAAAGATAGACAAATTGGGCCGGGATTTCAGAAGAGAGCCACAAAAATGATGAAAGGTCTAGAAAATGAGACCTAAAAGGAAAGGCAAAGAGACCTGAGAATGTTTAATCTTAAGAAAAGAAGACTGGGGGGAGACATGATAACTGTCTACAAATACATAAAGAGATGTTATGTAGAGTATAGGGACCCATTTTTCTCATTAGTCAACAAAGACAGAACAAGAAGTAATGGGTTTAAGACACAGTGGGGGAAATTCAAGTTAAATATTAGATTAAATTAGGTTAAATTTAAATATTTAAAACTTTATAATTCTAAGGCTAAATAAATTGGAGGAAATAATTTAGTTTAAATTGGACATGTAATTTGGAAGTAGGCAGGGAAAGGTCTGAGTACAGATGATTAGAGATTATTTTTCAAATACATTTATAATATGATTTTCAGTGTGTGGCATTGGGTGACATGCATGCTGATCCTTGGAATGTGTTATCACTATTGGGTAATAATTTTCTTTTTCAATATCATTGACCTTGAACTATTGTAATTGGGTTTGGTTTCATTTTATTAACAGTAAAATCAACAATAGTGCTCTTGTTTAATAAACATATAAAGAAGTAGTTGCAAATACCTAAAGTTCCATCTTATATTGACATTTTCTGGTTATCTTGTAATCTTTGCAAAGATATGGATTGTAGTACTAGGTGGCTTATTGCAAACAATATTACAAGAACAACCCATAAACTATGAAGGCAGTATGATCTAATTCATATACAGACATTTATAAAATGCCTGTTGTGTGTCTGATGCCATATTTAAGTGTCAGTGATACAAACACAGAAATTTAACAAGTTCCTAGTAGGGGGGAGTGATCTGTGCTCCTAGATCTGTCATAATTCTGCCATTAGATGTCTTTGCCAAGTCAACAAATTACTTTACCCCCCTGTTTCACTTTGCTCACCTGTAAAATGATTGCCAAGTTGTTATGAGAAGAGTAATTTTTGCTATTTGGGTTTACTGCCAAGGTCTATCCAGATCAAGGTCAAGATGTTGTGAGCAAACTCCACTGGGACATTCTAGCCTTGGCAGAAATCAAGAAATATAGAATTACACCACACCATCCTCAAGGATATACACTATCAGAGCATTTTAATTTTGCAATGTTGCATAATAAGTCCTTGGGCCTAAACAGAAGGCTGGGGGACTTGCCTCATATCCACATCTCCTTATTTCTAATTTTTGTCTATCTTTTTATCCACTGGCTACTTCTATGCTACCTCCAAAATGCACAGATCTCTTCCTTCCTTAAAAAAACAAACAAACAAACAAAAAAACCCAAATCTTTACTTGACTCCACTATTCTCACTAATAGTCTATATCTCTCCTCTCTTTTGCAGTCAAATCCTTAGAAAAAATGTATTAATTTGTTATTTCTTCTTTTTCACCTTCTCCTTCTTCCTCACCCTTGTTTGGTTTGGTTTACACTTGTACCATTCAACTGAAACTTCTTTCTCCAACATTATCAATATCTTTATTTCAAAATGAGTTAATCAATATTTATCGTGCTTATATGCCAGACACTGTGCTGAGTTCAGGGAATGCTCCATTCCCTACCCCCCCCCCAAAAAAAAGGTAAAAGATAATTCTTGCTCTTAAAGAATTCATAGTCTAATTGGAGAGACAATGAGCAAACAAATTATATATATATATATATATGGAAAAGTTCTCTTCAATTTTGCATGCTTCATATCCAAACAAGTGCCAAGTCTTGGCAATTTTACCTCCACATCTGTTACTTCTCTCCCCTTTTTGCTATGCATGAAAATATCACTCAAATCCAGGCCTTTATTATCTACTTTTTGACTTATTGCAAGAATCTTTTAATTTTTCTCCCTGCAGCCAGCACTTTCCCTTTTCAAATCAGGATCTATAGAGTTGCCAGATTGATATTTCCAAATCATAGGTCTGATCTATTTATTCTTGCTCAAGCTTCAGTAGCTTCCTTTTGGTCTAAAATCAAATAATGATAACTCTGTTTGGAATTTAAAGCCCTAGTTTGACTAGAAACTATTTTCCCAGGCTGATCACTCTTCCACATAGATTCTGTTCTTTAGTCAACTACATACTTAGTATTCTCAATGATTAACATTTCATTTTCTCTGGTCTCCATAGCTTTCCATGGGCTGTTCCTGTGTCTGAAGTGATCTCTCCCCTATCTCAACTTCATGGAACCTAGGGATCTCTCTAAACTCATTTCAAGTGCTTCCTTCCACAAAAGCCTTTTGTGATTTCTATAGTTGTTAATTCCTTCTCCCAGCCTCCAAAATTACTGACAGTATGCCTTTTATGTATATTTTAATTGACATATCAGGGCACATGTTGTCTTATCCCAGTATAATTTAAACTCCTATAGGCACAGTGACACTTGCAGAATTGACTTAAATTGAATTGAAGTCCCACTGTAATTAACAGTTAGTGTTTCTAATGTTTGTTGTGTAGACAAATTCCATGGCTTCCTATTGATTTGAATGATCTGTACCTTGAATATCAGCATATATGGCAATTGACATCCAGATTACATCTCTGAGTTGAGAAGTTGGTTGAAGTCCTGTTGCTTTCTGATGGTCTCAGGATAGAAGATCTCAGAGGGTATCAGTAAGCCAGAGAAAGCATGATATAATAGATAGAATCAAAAAGATAAACTTCATATTTTGCTCTTGATACTCATATAATCCTGATAAGTGAATTAAGCTTTTTGAGACTTTGTTTCCTCATCTGTAAATGGAATTCATTATACTTTAAAATTTTATTTTAAAGATTCTTTTCTGATGCTCAAAAAAGAAAATTTATGCAAAGAACTTTGCAAACCCTGAAGTCCTATATGAACGACTTTTTTAATTGTTTTATTAAAAAATTCATATTATTTTTCTTTGAGACACTTATATGGGGAATATAGACAGTAGAAATACTAGCTGGATCAAAAGATGATGTAAAATCATTGGTATGCAGAGCTAGGTAGGCAGTATAGGAATTATCAGAACAGTTTCTGTCTGTGTTCATTTTGGTAGAATTCAGCAGGGTTCCAGCCTCCCCCACAGAGCCCACAGTATCCCCTCTAGCATCCTGGTAGGAAGGCCCCAGCAGGAATGCTTCCTGGGTGGATAAAATAAGTTTTAATGGCAGTACAAGTACCCTTGTGCACAATGTGTAACGATGTCCTAATTTTGGTTTTCTCCCCATATTATATAGTTCTATTATACATTCAAAATGTTAACAATCTTAATTTGGGCAGCATGGAATTACATAATATACAATCTACTTTACCTTTTGATAGCACCTAGAAATAGGGGCCATTTGCCAAATTATAAAGGTTGATGGGGAATAAAACTTTTAATTTGGAAAATGGCATTTTTCACTTTCTTAATGTCTCAGAGTTTAAATGTTTAGAAATAAAATCTCCCAAGGGATTAACTCTACTTTATCTGTGAAGCACATGACTTACATTGATGATAATATCTCTTGTAGAAACAGGGCTAACCTATGAAAATTGTGAAGTAGACAGTTTGCCTTTGACAATGCTTCTCCAAAGCTCCTTTCTGTATTGTGTGTGTGTGTGTGTGTGTGTGTGTGTGTGTGTGTGTATGTAACTTAGTGACTCATTGCTCATTGGCTGTTCTGGTCCTTGACCAAGCATTTTACCAATGCCTGAATTTCCTAAAGGTTATATCATGGAGCATGCTTAATTTTTCTCATCCTGGTGAATTATACAGAATATGCACAGAGAATTCCTCCCTGTTTCCGAGCCACCTCAGAGACATTTGGGGTAGTCTGTTTACTCTCTTGCAAGTTTGACTTATCCCTGGTAGCCTTATATTGTGTGATGAAAATTGCTTCTAATTGATTATTTTAACAGAATTCAATGGATTATTCAGGAAGGGTTATCTTCCTCTTGGTGCCATTTCTTCCTTTAAAAAAAAACAAACTAAAACTTAATCTTAATTAATCTTAATTCACATCTGCAAATCAATGGGTTTACTTTCCTTAAGCTCAGACTTTGGGTGAGTTTTTTGAAGAAGAAAAAGAAGGGAAGGAAGGAGGAGAGAAGGCATAGCCAACCCAGTTTCCTATGCATTTTTTTTCACTTGACGATCCTATCTCAGGCTATTGGATAAAGAACTTAGAAGGCTTACTGAGAGATATGCCTCTCTGGAGAAAATAAGTTTAGTCCTCAAAAAACAGACTAAATCAAAATTTATTGCTCAAAACTTTTCCAGCCTGGGAGAGTATGCCAGAGCGAATGTTCTAATAATATAAACTTTGAGAACTCAGATCCTCTTCTATGCCATGATGTGATATCAGAATAAAACTTTGTTGAGGATTAATGATGATGATAATAATACTAATATATTAAATAAATAAATAATTCTGCTGCTACTGCTGATAATAACCAATATTTTTGTAATGTTTCAAGTTTTATCAACTATTTCTCTTCCACCATTTTAAAAAGAGGAAGCAGTTAACTGAATTGCTCCAAATCACTCTGAAATATCTGAGATTAAAAAAACAGGCTCGCTGACTCCAAATCCATCACTTTTGCCAATATTCCATACTGATTATCTATAACTCATCTCTACTAAGGTATTTGTAGTCTATAATGTGATAACTATTAATTGGGGTCCTTTGATAGATGATAAAGCCTACAGACTTTCTAGAATTCTGTTATTAATGAGCAAAATCAAACATAAAGGAGACCAAAGACTAGAAAAAATAAAGATGTATTTTTTTCCCATCTAAATTAATGAACTGTTGAAATCTCTACTCTTTGATGAGTTTATGGATCCTAGGTTAAAATCCCCTTTCCTTCAAATCTTCATAGGACTCTATGAACCCAAAGTAGTCATTCTAGGTGAGCAGCTTTCTAGCACTAAGGCAGGCCTTTGGCAGAGATATATGAGGGGTTTTACTTATGTGATGTTTGGGCAGCCCTTAGTAGGAGACTTTATGTAATAAGCTCCATTTACATCATAAATTGTTGCCATCAGATTGAGAATTTAATAAGGAAATCAATGTATATTTAAGACAGTCAAATTCCTTTTAATTCAATTTTATTATATCTAATAATAGATATATTATTTGATAATATATCTATTATCTAACAAAACTTTTTTTACCCCCCAAAATCGAATTCTATTTTAAATGCAGCAGAGGTATTTACAATTTTAAGGTCATTTTTCTTTTTTATAAGTCTTTTTGTACTTTATTTTTTTTCTAATCCAAAAGCATGCTTGAAAAATGTAATGTAAAAGAGTAATCTTAGCTTGTTATTATTTTAAGAATATCATATGGTATGTTGTGTGAAATTGCAATCAAATGATCCAACTATAGAAGTCTCTATTAAGTCTCTTCCCTTTGCAAGGTAAAAAGGAAATCACTTCCCTCCTATTGAGGATTTTCAATATATATATATAATAAGATTTGTTTAAAAGCCCTATTGAGGATTTACAAAGTGTGTATATATAGTGGATAAAGTCCTACTGTATGACTGTATATATAGCAGGTAAATAAAGACAGGCAAAGACAATTATATCTTAGAGCAAAGCGTTTTAAACTTTTCCCACTTACAGACTTCTGGGGGTAGGGCCAAGATGGTGCAGTAAAGCCAGGAAGCTGCTCCAGCTCTCTCACTTTTCCTCAAAAACAATATGTAGAAGTAAGACTCTGAACAGTCTGTTGGAATGAAACCATTCTCCAGCTCAAGATAAACTAGAAAAACTTCAAGAAAGATCAGTCTCACTGAAGTGAAAGGGGATTCAGAAGAGTCTGGGAAAGCCAGTGAGAGGGTCTTAATCCTGACAGATCAGCACCTGGCTCATTGGAGAAGCAGACCAGTGGTGCAGCCTCCAGTCCCAGCTCAAAAAGCAAATTCTGGGGAACCAGGGTTTTTCCTGGAAACATCAGGTAAAAGTATCCCCTACTGTGAGCAAATCATCAAATACCAGGTGTTTCTGTGCCCAAAGCCAATGCTCAGAGCTGCGTAAGAAAGCTTGGGAAGTGTCTCCTTATCCCAGGAGAGAGCTGGACCATAAAGGTAAAACAAGAGGAAAATACAAAAAGAAAAGGAAAGAAATGTGAGCAAGGAACAGAAAAGAACCTTGACCATAGAAAGCCACTGCAGTGACAGAGAAGAACAAAACACCAACTCATATGAGGATAAAATGCCCATAGATGAAATCTCAAAGAATGGTAGCTTCTTAGAAGTGCTCATAAAAGCCTTTAAGAGGCAAATAAGAGAGATGGGAGAAAAAAAAATGAGAGATATGTAAGAAAGAATCAACAGCTTGGAAAAGGAAGAGGAAAATACAACTGAAGAAAACAGCTCCTTAAAAAAAAAAATTCCCACTTGTGAATGCTTTTCCTCCATTAAATTTTCTGCAACCGCAGATATAAAAGCATGTAAAATAGATATACAAATAAAATATTTACTGATAATAAGTCATAATTTCACAACCCTCAATTCAGTTATAAGAGTAGTTATGAGAATGAATATAACATTCAGTTATATAGCCACCCACAATTTAAGAAGCTTTGTTTTAGAAGATCAGAAAAGGCCAGAAAAGCCAAGTAAAGGGATAATTGGGGTGATTTGGAGATAGGTATAGTGAATAGAGACTCAGGCCTAGAGGGACCACAAAACAAAAAGAGGGACTTGAGCTGAGCCTTAAGGGAAACTCAGGGGAGAGAAGGCAATGCTTTTCAGATATAGGGGCACAGCCTTTGTGAACATATCAAGATGAAGCAACCTTCAGGGTTGGCCAGTTTACTCATTTTAATTTTAGATAAGGAAACTAAGGTTCAGATTGGGTATGCAATAAGAAATAAAATCTGAATTTGGGTTCTCTAACTCCAAAATTAGCATCATATGGAGACTAGAATGATATTTTTAGTATAATTAGTATATTATGTAGTATTATATAGTATACAGTAATTAGTAGCTGGGATGAAGAAGGTATACATATTTGTATAAAAGAGGAAAATAATTTGAAAGAAGTCTAGAGATGTAAATTTGACTTACAGTACAGGAAATAAAAGCCATTGCCAGGCTAAGAATTTTGTATTTTATCTAGACTCAATGAAGAAGGCCATTTTAGTCATCATGATCTATATTTCGCCAATAGACTCAGTTGGCTGGTGACTTTGTACAACCCTCTCCAACTAAATTGAATGTCATGGAATTACCTTCCCGATGTCATGATCTTCTTTGAGATTTTAGGACAAACAACAACAGAACCCTGAAGAACTACAAGTATTTTTAAGCAGAAGTCAGATCTATGCCTTGAGGAGATTATTTTGGCAGTAATGTAGAAGATGGTTTTGGAAGAGGGTGAAATTGGAAGTGAAAAAAGCTGTCCAAAGTTTGGAAAAGCAAACGAATGAAAATGTCATGACTACCGAGTTCTTAAAGTAAGCCCTGAGATTTTGAAATCAGTGCTCATGTAAATTAGAACTCAGGAGAAATACTGAACAGCAGGTTAATATTATCAAAAATCTGGCTTATAGGTTTTGAATTCACTGAACTGAATCTATTTGGAAGTACATTTTCAAGAAAGCTAAATTAAACAGTAAGAGTATAGAGCAGTCTATAGCAGTATTTTGCTTTGTCTACTTTCCAGGTGATAAAACACTGGCTGTTGTTAGTGTTATCATCAAGCATATTTAAAAGTCAATCTGTAAGGTAATAGTAGTATACATGTATATAGAAGTAGAACTAGCAGGAAAGAAAATGGATTTCTGCATTTCTCAATAAGGGGGAAAAATTTCACCACCTAGATTCAGCTGTGACTCAAGGGCCCATTATAACTTCAAGATTTTTAACAGCCTAAATATAGACTGTAGCCTACTACTTTTGTTATCAAGTGGTGAAATGGGTCAGTTTAAACCACTGGGGGTAGAAATTCAGGAAAGTCAAGAGTTCACTTAGAGCCAAAATAGACTGGAATGGAAGCTGGAATTCCCATACCTTCTCCTTGCCCTTAACTGCTATTGCCCCAAAGTCAGTAATAATAGGACATAGGAGCAGAAGAGTTGTGAATAAAAGAACTGTGACAGCTCAGAGAGTCAATGAAAGAGACAAAGGAAAAGGAGGAAGTAGATGATTCTATATGAGAAGAAAAATGTATCTTCTGAAATTTTATTTTGATAAAATTTTAGGTAAAGGGAAAATCAGGAAAAGTTTTGGGGTCATTTCTATTCTCAACAATTTCCCACTCTGTGTACCTCAACTTGGAAATATAAAAATGGTTTCTGGGCTGATGACTCCATTAAACATTATTCCCATCCCTCCAGCTCTTTTAACCATAGAAGACAGCAGAGATCTTGGCTATCACAGAGCCAGGAAGAAAATGGGCTATACAGTATCTATATGCAAGTTATTACTAGTGTAGAGTAGAATAAAAATTAAAAGTCCATCAAGTGATCAGGCAGAAGTCAATAAAAAGGTCAATAAAAAGCAAGGATGAGCCAAAAGTGTAGACTTGGAACATTGGAAAATGCCAGGAAAAAGAAAAGACAGAAAAAACATTTTGTCAAGATCTTCTCCCTGAGGCCTTAGGGAAGTGCATGATAAAATTAATTGAAGCCTATCACCCATGAAGAAAGAACTACAGTTATAGCAATAGCAATACTGAGTAGACATTCTGTGACTTGTGACAAACATACTGTATGTGTGTATGTGTCTAAATACCTCAGACCTATGAACATTTTTCTTTATAAATGAAAAACTCAGTACACTTATTTTTCATGTGATTTTGGACATTTTAATGCCATATTATAGTACCAGAACATAATTAATGGCATTAAGTGGAACATAAGATAATAGCATGGATTTTCACATGTGGTTTTGCAGAAACAGCCTCATTTTAGGGCAGTCACACCTTGAATAGGTTTTTTGCAAGGTGTTTTACTTCAAGGTGATGCTGACTAGAATTGATTTGTAAAAATTGCATCGTTCTTTCATTTAACCCATCATATCCTCAGTTTATCCGTGAATATGATGAAGAAATAAAGATTTCCAAGATCTTTCCTATTCTAATTTTATAATGCTATGATTTAGAAGTTTTGGGATCTTCTACCATTCTATGAAAGCAGTTTTCTTGTTTGCTTGTGTTGAAACCACAGTCATTAATATATCTATTTAATATCTAATATGTGACAAGAACTGTGCTCAGCTGTGGGGACAGAGAAAAAAACAATAGTAGTCCCTGTTCTTAGGGAGTTTATGTTCTCATAGGATTTCACTTTGAGATTTCACTTTGAAAAATAAGCTAGAATAGAATTTTAGAAGGGAAAGCTACAGACGTCTTACAGAAGGTAGGATTTGACATGAGTTTTGAAAGAAGCAAGGGAAGCTAAATAACATAAGTGATAGGTCAGAATATTTGAGATATTAGAGATAGAGCAACAACATAAAGAGGGGGATAGAATGTTCCATTAAAGGAATAGTGAAAAAGTTTAATTATGTAATCAAAAAAGGAAAGAAAAGGGTAAAAATACTGGAAAAGTAGGAATAGAAGAGCTCATAGCTACTTCAAAATGGACAGCCAGGTGATACAGTGGACAGCATGCCTGACCTGAAATCAGATTCCTCTTTCTGAGTTCAAATCTGGCCTCAGACTCTCACTTGCTGTATTACCCTGGACAAATCACCTAACTCTGTTTTCCTTAGCTCCTCACCTATAAAATGAATTGGAGAAGGAAATGGCAAATTACTTCAGTATATTTGCCAATAAATCCCAAAATGGGGTCACAACGTTGGATACAACTGAAATGACTAAATAACGACACAATTTCTAAATAGACTCAGGCTAATTTGAACATCAATTTTAAGTCAAAATTAAATGCCATATTGAATCAACCATTTGATTCTGTAAAATATATTTACCCTTTAAAAATCCTCTAAATAAAATGAATTAATCAGATTTGGTTAATATTTATTCCAACTAGTTTTTATCAGATTTATTTGACTATAGAACACTTCTGTGCTTGAAATTGACAAAAATTAAAAATCTTGCTCTAAGGGCCTGGGAGCCTAAGATATTCCCAGTATAAAAGAATTTGGGCAAAAAAAATGTGGGAAATAGAGAAAGTTAGGTCTGTTTTTATACTCCAAATTTTTCTACATATAAATATTTTTGATTAAGACATTACATTTAACATTTTGGAAGGAAAGTTATCATTAGGATGAGTATGCCATCATGTAACATGCCAGTAAGATAGAATTTTATTAATATTTCTTTATACCAGGCATCATGCTTAGTGCTGAGAATACAAAAAAGGCAAAAAATTATCTCTACTCTCAAGGAGCTCAAAAGTTTTATGAAATAGACAATTGGAAATAGCTATATGCAGGCTAGATAGATACAGATAAAATTGGGGAAAGACATGGAATATAATTTCAAAATGCTGATTTAAATCAAGTAGCTTCTTTGAACCAATGGGTCTACTCCACTGCATTTTTAAACAAATAATTTACCAATTCAAGGAAACATATTAACACACAATCAAAGATTTTTTGTTTGTTTGTTTGTTTTATTTTGTTGGTAGGTCAGTATAGGTTATATAGAGTTGGTAGATCAGTATGATTAGAAGGTACAACACATATTTTCAGTCATTCTTTAAGCACCAAGAATATAATGTCAATGAACACCAATTTACTTGGATCAGATGTTATTTACATGTAAAGCACTGATTAAAATGTATTTTTATTTTTTTTCCCACTAAACCAGGCTGTATTTTAACTCCATCCTTGCTTATCCAGAAAAAAACATTTTTATTCTATGGGATGCAATCTTACATATTGAGATTGTTACTACACTAGGAAGAAATGTTAAAATTTAGTGAATACATGTCCTTTACATGTCTTTTACAGTATTTGACAGACATATCTACTCGTGAGATCAAATTTATTTTGTGAATGAAAGTACTTGGGATATTCTACCCCCACCTAATTTTCACAATTATGAATGAATTTATACTGAAGGCAGCAATAATTTGGTTAAGCAATAGTATGTCCAAAAAAAGCCAGCCTAAAAAAAACTAGAGAAGCAGTGATCCTGAGGGATTATTCAAATTTCACTTCAATTAAAGGAAATTCTTCATTAAGATGTATTTTTTCTTCTCTCTTTTTCAAGCACATGGTGGTGAGATATGATAACTAGAGCAATCAGATTATACTTCAAAGACAAGATCTTAAAAGCTTTATTAACTTGTAGTTAGTAATAAATACTATGAATTTTTACTTGAAATTCATCCTGGCTAAAGCAATATAATTTACCGGACACTATCAAGACAATTAAGAGTGATAATACACATTAAAAGTTACAGATAAGTTGCCGATCTATATTTGTGGAAGGAATTAAAAATAAAAAATTCTTGATGTATTTTCATATCACTTACTTTAGTTTTGTGTTTCTTCATTCTTTTACCTAGATATGAATTCCTTAAATCAGAAGATTTAAAAGGAAGAGGGGGAAAAAATCCAGTCCACTAAAACTGACCAATATGTCAATCGAATTTGATAGTCTTTGTAACATTACATATCCATAGTCCTCTCCCCATCTCCACAAAAATGAAAGTATGTTTTCTTATATATTTTCTGGGCACTGGATAAGAGATAACCTAAAACTATCTTTAATAAGTTCAGTCACCTATCCAGAATTTTTAAATTTTAGGAAACTGAAAGAACTGGCAGATAGATGACACTGCGGGAATACTATTGGTGATCTTTGAAAGTTTGTAGAAATGGATGTTCAAAGAATCAAAGAGTGAACTTCACTGTAACTTCTTAAAAAATTCTTAACTTCATTTAGAGAATTGGTTGACTAACATCCAGAAAAGGAATCAGTGATCACAAGAAACCAGTTTTATTTCATCAAGAACAATCTTGTCTGACAATTTCTTTTTAAAATACATTTACTAGATGGGAAGATCAAGAACATGCTGCCAGTTTATTTTACAGTGTGTTTAGAGTAAAGCATTTTATAAAATGCATTATGTTATTTCTGAGGAAATGATGGAGAAAGGTAATAATATAACTGGGAATATTTGGAACTGCTGAATAACCAGAAAAAGAATTGTGCATGATGGTTCAATGACACCTTGGAAGAAGGCCACTAATAGATCCCCAAGGAATTTGTTATTGGACTGATACTCTTTAACATGACCTGGATAAAAGTGTAGATGAGATATTTATCACAGTGCATATAATACAAAGAAGAGATAAGTAACATACTAGATGATAGTAGTCAAAATAATCTTGAAAAGCCAAATAATTGATCTGAATCAATGAAATTAATTGTGGATAATTAAAAGTCTTTAGACTTCTAAAAAAAATTATAATAGGTCTAAAAGGAAGGAGGTATGGCTAGATAGTAATCTGAAAAAATAATTATATGATCATGGATTTGAAACTCAAAAGGACTTAGAGATTATCAACTCCAATCCTTTTTATCCTATTTCACAGTTACTGGAGGCAGAATTTGAACCAGGTCTTTCTGATTATAAGTTTAATACTCTATCAATCATACTATAATGAATTAGGAATTTTCGTGACATCCAAGCTTAATATGAGTCAACCATATAATGTAGTAGTGGAAAAAGTAATGTTTTTTTTCTAATCCATATTGAAAGGTATATGATTTTAGATGTATTAGTTCCTAATCTGAGAAATGTGATCTTAAAAAAGTCATATTGATAAATATATGTCTTTATAATTAGGTTTTTTGTAATACTATTTACTTTTTTAACATTAAAAACATCATTTTGAGAAGAGGTCTATGGGCAGCTAAATGGTACAGAGATTAGAGTGCCAGGCTTGGAGTCAGGAAGACCTTTTGGCCTCAGATATTTATTGGCTATGTGACACTGGGCAAGTCACTTAACCCTGTTTACCTCAGTTTCCTCATGTGTAAAATGAGTTAGAGAAGAAAATAGCAAACCACTCCAGTATCTCTACCAAGAAGATTCAGATTGCTAATGACTGAGCAACAACAACCATAATCTTTACCTATAAATCAAAGGGGTAATGAAACAACAAATAAATCAAATCATCAAGAATTTCTTAAGCCTCAACTATGTACTTGTGACCTGCGCCAAACAGTGGGGATAAAAAGAAAAAGAAAACAATTCTGTTCTGAAGTTTCTCTCTAATGGGAGAGATAGAATGTAAATGATTATTTACAAACAAATTTATGCATAATGAATTGGGGATAATCTCAGAGGGAAGACTCTAAAAGGAGTAGTTGTGATCTGCTCAGTCTGTACAAATATTGGAATGCTAAGATGATTTCCCTATTTTCTTCTTTCACGCTAATTTATTAAGTACTTCACTGGTTTCCTCTTGAATTGAAAAATGACCACTGATTTGGTCACTAGAACCTTTTTGAAGGCAACTTCAGTTCTGATTATAGAGTTAATAGAAAAGGTTATTCTTAACCATATAGTTAGCAGGTCAGAAACCATCTATGAATATTTCTAGATTTCTACTTTTAATGATTTCCAAGGAACAGTCTCACTAAACTCTTCCCACATGGGTCATTTGCATCAGGGAAGGATGCTGATGAACTCTGCATATGAGCTAACCCCTGCTGTACAAGAAAAGTTTAATCTCTATTGCATTAAGGATGCTCCCTTGCTTTCAGAGAATTTGAGCTTATGGTTGGTGAAGAAATAAGATGTCTTCACTTTAGAAGAATTGAACATTCTAGTTGACTGAGTGATATGAAAGGCAGTGTTTCTATATCTAATTTTTTTTTGAGTCCTCATCTATGACCTCTCTGCTACTTCTGGCATTTTTGATAGCCACCTAAATAAGCTTCTTAGGTTTTCTTTTCTCCTTTCCCCTCTTTATCTTGCTACTATTCTCTCTCCCTCCCCTTTGCTGGAAACTCATCATCTATATCATGTCCTATAAGTGTGGGAGTTCCCTAAGGCTGTCTCTTGTCCTCATCTCTATAGACTCAGTTTCTTGGTGACTTCATTAGCTCCAGTGATTTGAAGCATTATCTATATGCAGATGACTCACAGATCTATATATCTACTTCTCTCTCTCTCTCTCTCTCTCTCTCTCTCTCTCTCAGTAAACCAGGCTTATTATCAGTTGCCTTTCTGGAAAATCAAACTGGACATTCTGGGAAAATCAAAATTAACATGTTCAAAATAAAATTCATTTCCTTCCCCTAAAATGTGAAGTCCTGACTCAATCTTCCCTATTTCTTTTAAAGGTCCTACCATACCCCAATCTCTCAGAATAGTAAACTGGGTGTGAACTTCAATTTCACACTCTTACCCCCATAGTGAATCCATTGCTAAACCTTGTCATTTCTATCTCCACAATATCTTTTGCTTCAACTTAGTTCAGGCCCTCGTTGTTTCTCACCTATGTTACTCCTTCTAATTAGTTTCTTGTCTGTTTTTTTCTCTAATCTAGTTCATCCTCCACTGAGCTGCCAAAATGATTTTCTTTAAGCACAGATCTGAGTCAGCTTCATGGTTCCCTATTGTCTCTAAGATAAAATATAAATCTTTCTGTTCATCTTTCAAAGTCTTTCTTAACTTGGCACTATACTATTATTTTTTACCTTATTGTACGTTATTCCTCTTATTCTTTGCAATCCAAGTAACCTGGTATTGTTCTTTATAATTAGCATCGTGTCTTTATTTTGTACAGGCTATTCTCTATACCTGGATTAATAGAAAGATGTCACCAGCAGATAACTTTATTGAATATTGTTATAAAATACTAAATCCATCACAGAATTGTAAAACAAAGTATGTGTTGAGATCTGAGCTACAATAGAAGTGATAATATTTATGAAGTGTGCCTACTCTCTATGTTGGTTTTATGTCTCTTTTTTTTTTCTGTATAAAAGAACAATCTTAAATTGTTATAACAGTTCAAGATATAATTTCTTATAAGCTTAAAACAGTTTTGGACAGGAGCTGTGTACATTGTACCTAATATTGAAATTAATTGGATTGGAATTTAAATATTTTTTCCTCTTTTTTTTTAAAATGAACATTTTGGGGATTTGGAAATACTTTTTTCATTACTTAGGATTTCCTGTTCTTTCTTAATTCCTAGAATTGCTACCATATTTGCATTGTTTCTTTTAAAATCTTTATTTGAATACAATTGCATTATCAAGACATTTAAAACATATCCTTTTTCTAAGATCTTATTTAGTTTTTGGTGATAATTATTAATATCACTTCTTATTTTAAATGTTCTATCTTTTGTATTGGAGATTGAGCAAAGTATTTAAAAGTTTTATACATCACCTAAATTGTGTAGTGGATAAATTGGAAGCCTGAAGTCAGGAAATAAGTTCAAGTCCAAGCTCAGACACTCACTAGCTATATGACTTTGGAGAAGTCATTGAGCCTTAGTTTGCCTCAATTTATTTAATTGTAAAATAAGAATAATAATACCCCTCATATACCTCGGAGGGTGATTGTGAAGGTCAAGTAAGATAATATTTGTAAAGGAATTAGCACAATGCCTGGCACATAGTAGGTACTGTATAAATGCTAGCCATCATCACCATTATTATTAGTTCCATATTTTAAATTTATTATTAGTCTCATCTTTTAATTTTAATTAAAGATTCTAGGAGGCTTCTTCTTTGGACTGGTCAGTATCACACACTCAAGATTGCAGCAAGCTATTCACAAACTTGCTTTTTTCAGATAGCAAACATTCAAGATTAAAGCAATTATTTCTATAGAACACAGAAGGCAACCTGCTTATTGCTATTTTTATTGATTTTATGAGTATTTTAAAGAGACTCTGAAAATCCTAAGCAACTTATATTGCATATATCCTAGGAAGAGGGAAAGATACAATCCACAACTCTTACTCTGTAAGGAGTGTGATATAACCAGTCATCTGATTCATTATAATACAAATATTGTAATCTATCATAATCTTCAGTGTTCCATAAATCCACAATTCTGTGAAAGAGATAAGAAAAAGGGAATTAAGCTATCAGTGAGTTTACTATAAAAGGAAAAGAGATTTCCTGATTATCATCATTCAGAATTAGTCAGTCATACACATGGTAATCATTCATGTTTTAAGCAATAATATGAAAATCAACACAAAGCTATGAAAGGAAAGGAGAGACTCTGTTGTATTTTCCCTACAGGGTGAAAAATACAGTTACATACTAATTTAATTCCCTTTTCAAAATAGCATACATGGGGTTTCTGATACAATAGATATAGGAGAAATATTACTTCAAAGTCATATAATTCTCCCCCAGTGCTCCTGGGTTCATCAGACCTTCTTTTTCCTCTTGCCACTTATTCTTTTTCATCAAGTGAGGTCAGAGTTTACAATAAAGTAATTGTGGAATTCTGCATGGAGATTAACATATCCACGAAAAATCAAACTCAAGTTAAAACAGACATTGACTTAGAAAATCACAAATTAACATTATCTGTGTTAATTGTAATTTTTTGTTAAACATTTTTCAATTATATTTTGATCTCATTCAGGCTATACTTGGGAGTTTTGCAGGCCATTTGTAGCCTATAAATCTTAAGTTAGACCTGTCTTCTTTCCTAACAGGCCTTCTTAATTTTTTTTCTACTTTTTTTTTTTCTACTTACAACGTCTGAGAAAATTTTATGTGATCGTGGATATATATGTATATAAAATAGGTATTAAATTAAACATTTACTGATAATAAATCATCAGTTCATGAACCCCACATTTAGTTATGAGATTTCATTTGGAGTCACAAACAAGAGTTTAAGAAGCTGGGCTATAGAAGGTAGTCCTGCTTTCCTAGTTTTGGAACTCATTGTCTATGTTACTTGAGAGGTGTCAAATGCAGTAATTGTGCTATGATACCAACATTTCAAAAATGTTATCTGAAAAAGATTAAAATATAATTTGAGACTTCTGTGGGTGGAGCCAATATGGAGGAATAAAGCCAGGAAGCTGCCCAAGGTCTCTAGATTCTCTCAAAAACTACATGAAACTAAGTTTCTGAGCAGAGTCAGATGGAATGAAAACACTCTCCAGCTCAAGATAGACTGGAAAAAACTTCAAGAAAGGGCAGTTTCACTGAGATGAAAAGGGTGTTCATACTGGCTCTGATACATTGTGGGAAAGCGTGTGAGAGCATCTTAATCACAACAAATCAGTAACTAAGACACTCAGTCCTGACTTAGTAGAGAAGCAAATCAGTGAGGCAGTCCCAGCTCAGAAGTCAAACTCTGGGAAACCAGATTTTTTTCCTGAAAAGAGCAGGCAAAGCTACTCCTTGAAATCAAAAGGGGCCCTTGAGTTCAAAGGCAAAATTCAGATCTGCACAGGAAGCTTGAGACAATGACACCTTTACCCAAGTAATACAGTTCAATATAAAAGGAAAAAAAGAAGAAGAAATACCAAAAGAAAAGGAAAGAAAATAAACAAGAAACAGAAAATAACCCTGATCATAGAAAGCTACTATGATGACAGGGCAGGCCAAAACATAAACTCAGATGAGGACAAAATGTCCACAGAATGAATCTCAAAGAGTGATATGAATTGCTCTCAAACTCAGTTTTCTTGGAAGTGCTCACAAAAGACTTTCAAAAGCAAATGAGAAAGATAGAAGAAAAAAATGAGAAAGGAAATGAAAAGTATGCAGGAGTAAGTCCGCAACTTACAAAAGGAAGGAAAAAATTGTCTGAAGAAAACAACTTCTTAAAAACTATGATTAACCAAATGAAAAAGAGATAAAAAGCTAACTGAAGAAAATCATACATCAAAAACTAGAATGGGGCAAATGGAAACTAATGACTCAGTGAGCTAGCAAGAATCCATCAAACAAACTAAAATGAATGAAAAAATGGAAGAAAATATGAAATACCTCATTTAAAAAAAAACAAAAAAACAACTGATCTGGAAAATAGATCTAGAAGAGACAATTTAAAAATTATTGGACTTCCCGAAGGCCATGCAAAAAAAAAAAAAAAAAAGAGTCTAGATAGCATTCTAGTCAGGAGATAATTAAGGAAAACTGTCCCAACATTCCAGAAAAAAAAGAGGGAAATACTCATTGAAAGAATCTAGTGATTATCACCAGAAATAGATCCCACAAGGAAAATCCCATGGAACATCATTTAAATACTATATTTTTTCCTTGTTTACCTTTCTATATTTTTCTTGAGTCCTGTGTTTGTACATTGACTTTTCTATTTAGTTTTTTTTTTTCTATAGAAATGATTTAAAGTTTTGTTTTGTTTTGTTTTGTTTTTTACTTCATTGAAGATCCATTGCCTCCCCTGAAAGATGATGCTGTCTAGTTGGGTAGTTAATTCTTGGTTGTAACCTTACATCCTTTGCCTTCCAGAATATATTTTGCACCCTCTGATCCTTTACTGTAGATGCTACCAGATCCTGGTAATCCTGGCTGTGGCTCCTTGATATTTGAATTGTTTTTGTCTAGCATCTTGCAGCATTTTTTCTTTGAGGTTGTGGTTCTCATATTTTGCAACAATGTTCCTTGGGGTTTTCCTTGTGAGATCTTTTTCCAGAAATGATCAATGGATGCTTTCAATCATATTTCCCCCTTTGTTTCTAGAATATTGGGGCAATTTTTCTTGATGAGCTCTTGTAGAGTGTTATTCGGGCTCTTCTTTTGCTCATGGCCTTTAGGTAGACAAATAATTAGGTAAATGGAAGGGGGAGGGATATATATATATATATATATCTATGATTTAAAGGTTAAACTGTTTACATCCTAGATGGGAAAACAACATCTGTAACTTTTGAGAACTGTATCTGTCACTGGGGTAGACAGAGGCGGGCATCACATTGACTGAGGGTGTGGTTGTTTATGGACTCTGATGTGATAACATCAAAGGTCTGTTCTTGAAAAAGAGGAAAGGGGAGTTATCATGGGACAATTAGTTCACATGAAGACCTGCAAAAGACCTATTATAATTATAAGAAGGAAGTAGATAAGTATTGTCTGAAGTTTGATCTAATCAGTTTTGGTTTTAAAAGGAATAAATTAATCATTCAGGTGGGTGTAGAAATTTATCTAACCTTATAAAGAAGTAGGAGGAGAAAGAGGAAAGAAAAGGGAAGGGCAGCATAGAAAAGGGAGGGTAAAAACAATAAGGGAAAGGCTAAGAGAAAGAGGGAAGAGCTGATAGAAGATAAGGTAGTGGATGGAGTGGGTTAAAAATCACTACTAAAAGAAGGAGGGAAGGATGATAGGAGATAAGGTAGTAGGTAAGTAGGTAAAAAAAAAAAATACCACTAAGGACAGGATGGAGAGAGAGAACAAAAGGATACACAGGGAAGAAAATAGATAGAGGGAAATACAGAGCTGGTAATCATAATTGTGAATGTGAATTGGATAAACTCTCCCATAAAACAGAAGCAAATAGCAGAGTACATGAAAAAACAGAATCCTACAATATGTTATTTACAAAAAACACATTTGACACAGAGAGACACATATGGAGTAAATGTAAAAAGGCTGGAATAGAATTTATTATGCTTCAGCTGAAGTAAAAAATAAAAGCAGTGGCAGCAATTCTGATTGCAGATAAAGCAAAAGTAAGAATAGATCTTATCAAAAGAGATGAAGAAAAAAAGTACATCTAAAAAAAAAAAAGGTACTTTAAACAATAAAATAGTAATACTACATATGTATGCATCAAGTAGTAGAGCAGCCAAATACCTAAGAAGAAGATTTTAAGCCAGTTACAGGAAGAAATGGAGAGCAAGACTATAGTAGTAGGGGACCTTCAACTTCCCCTCTCAGAATCAGTCAAATCTAACCACAAAATAAACAAGAAAGAAACTAGGAAGATTAATATGATCCTAGAAAACTTAGATATGATAGACCTCAGGAGAAAATTGAATAGGGACAGAAAACAATATACCTTTTCCTCAGCAGTACATGCCGCCTTCCCAAAAATTGGCCATATATTAAAGCATAAAAACCTCACAATCAAATGAAGAAAGACAGAAATAGTGAATGCTTCCTTTTCAGACCACAATGAAGTAAAAATTATATTCAGAAAAGGGGCAGGGAAAGATGATTAAAAACCAATTGGAAATGAAATACTCTAATTTTAAAAAAATGAGTGAGACAAACAACAAATCACAGAAACAATCCATAATTTCATTCAAGAGAATGACAACAATGAGACAACATATGAAAATCTATGGAATGCAGCCAAAGCAGTACTTAGGAGAAATTTTATATCTCTAAATAATTATATGAATAAAATTGAGAAAGCAGAGATCAATGAATTAGGCATGCAAATGAAAAATCTAGAAAGAGAACAAATTAAACCCCACAATAAAATACCAAATTAGGAATTCCGAAACTCAAAGAAGAGATTAATAAAACTGAAACTAAGAAAACTAGTGAACTAAAAAAATAAAACTAAAAATTGGTTTTATGGAAAAAAACCAATAAAATAGATAAAGCTTTGGTTAATTTGATTAGAAAAAGGAAAGCTAAAAACCCAAATTAGCAACATCCACAATGAAAAGGGTGAATTTACCATCAATGACAAAGGAATTAAATCAATAATTAGGAGCTATTTTGCCCAACTGTATGACAGCAAGTCTAACAATATAACTTAAATGAGTGAATATTTGCCAAAATATAAATTGTCCAGATTAAAAGAAGAGGAAATAAACTACTTAAATAATCTCATATTAGAAAAAAAAATTGAACAAACCATTAATGAACTCCTTAAGAAAAATCTCCAGGGCTAGATGGATTAATGAGTGAATTTTATCAGACATTTAAAGAACAATTAATTCCAATACTATGTAAACTATTTGGAAAAATAGGTAAAGAAAAAGTACTGCCAAATTCCTTCTATGACACAAATATGTTACTGATACCTCAACCAAGAAGAGCCAAAACAAAGAAAGAAAATTACAAAACAATCTCCTTAATGAATTTTGATGCAAAAATGTTAAATAAAATATTGCAAAGAGATTACAGCAAATTATCAACAGAATAATACACTATCACCAAGTAGATTTTATACCAGAAATGCAGGGCTAGTCCAATATCAGGAAAACTATTACCATAATCAATCAAATCAATAACAAAATCAACAGAAACCACATGATAATCATATGTAATCTCAATAGATGCAGAAAAAGCTTTTGACAAAATACACCCATTTCTATTAAAAACACCAGAGAGCATAGGGATAAAGGGAGCTTTCCTTAAAATAATAAACAGTAACTATGTAAAACCAACAGCAAGCATTATTTGTAATGGAGATGAGCTAGATTCATTCCCAACAATATCAGAGGTGGAATAAGAAAGCCCATTATCACCACAATTATTTAACATTGTACTAGAAATTCTGGCTTTAGCAATAAGAAAAGGAAAAGAAATTAAAGGAATTAGAATAGGCAATGAAGAAATAAAAGTATCACTCTTTGCAACTAGTAAGCTATATTTAGAGAATCCTAGAAAATCATCCAAAAACCTATTGGCTTATAGACCTTAGGCATGTATTTAGTTTTGCATGGAAGTAATATGAACTGAAAGATGAATACCCCAGAAAAACTTTTCTATAAGAACATTCTGGATGCCTGGTTTAATCATCATTAACGGCCTTTTATGATTGTCATTTAAGACATTACTCTTGTGAAAATGTATTCTATGGAGTAAGATAGAATAGCATGAATAACATATTCTTCTTTTGAAAAATTAAGCTTTACCAACTTGGTATGAAATAGTTTATTAATCTTTATACAGCAGTATGCTATAGGATGAGATGATGGAAAGAATGGCCTACTGGGGAGACAAAATCTAGGTTCAAATTCTGCTTCCTGTGTGACTGTGAGCAAATCAATTAACCTCTGTGATCTTTAGCATTCTCATTTGTAAAGTATAGATGATAATACCTATAGGATTCACATTTTAGAATAATGGTGAGACTCAGGTGAAATATTTTGTTAAAGTATTTTTACCAACTTTAAAAGACTGGGATAGGGACTAAAATGGTGATTTCTTTGGTATAGAGAATCTTGGGTGAGGACACTACCTCTATTAAAATAGATCAATACTTTTTTAATGGAACTTTTAATCTAAAGATGTCTGGACCACTTGGAAGTTCAGTAAATTCCTTGGATCATGTAGAATTCATCAGAAATGGGATATGAACTCTCAGGTCTTCTTGGCTCCAATGACTACTTTCTACCTATTACGGTATGCTTTGCTGCCTCATAAAAACTAAAAATAAATTATCATGTTAATTGTTATCTTATATCAACAGTAAGTTGAAAACAGAATTTTGTAGGAAGGAGATAAAGTGTAGCAAAGCACTGGGCACTACTAAAACAGTATAATATACTAAAGTATACTGAAGTATATTATATATACATAATATAATGTATTATCCTCATTCTTTTTGCACCAAGGAGAAAATCAGAGGCAAAATCCTTCTTATCAATTCTGTTAATCCTTCCCCTTCTAAAGTAGGTTAACAAAAACTTAAAGATATTCTCAAATTGTATTTGGGGTCATTGCATTTGTGTGTGTACATGTGTGCTCATACTTACAATGCAAACACACATAAACCTGTTACAATATTCAAAAAACCAAACGAACCTTAAATAGCACTTCATTTCAAAAATCTGCATCTAGATAATTTCTATCAAAATTGCACTATTCAAATATTATAGGTATATAAAAGCCTTAAATAAAAAAAATTGGAAATATTTACATCTCATCTGGTTTCTGAGTTAACCTAAGTCCCTATAGAGTTCCACAATCATAGAAACTATTCAGCTTGAATTGTGGGATGATTATTGAAAAATTTGAAAGTAAGCTAATTTCTGCAATAATATATATATTTTAAATGTAGACAGCCCCTCTTGCTGGTAGGTATTTCTTTATCATTTTCCTGGGACAGTGATGGTGCTTAAGGGCTTTAAGGAATGAAATAAGAACATTTTTAAAAGCAAAATTAATAAATGAATGCTTTAATTGACAGTTTTGCCACAACAGCATTCACTTTGATCCTTTTTGGTATGCACTCTAGGCTCATTGATTTCTGCATTCACTGATTGATTGTGCTTGTTCATCTAGTTTAAGGTAGTGAGAAAGCTAAAGTATTTGAGTCATTTTCCAGTATCATCTCTGTTATATTTTTTTTAAAAAGTAGCATTCTGCACAGATGGAAATTAGCAAGGTCTCTGAAAAGGGGCCAGAAATAGCAGTACTAACATCATGCTGCAAATTTACTCATGGAACAAATCTGATAAAGAAGAGCAAATGTTGCCAGTGTTGGCCGTGACAAACAAAGTGGATCCAATAATAAACATCTCAATGGGTATATACATATGATTCAATAGTGTATGACCTTTATTTTCAAGTTCAACTTCGAATCTTTCTTTTTCTTCCAGAAAGGTGAATGCTAAAGATATACGTAAGGATATTTCTTTCCTGGCTATTGTTTTTAGCTAGGAAGTTTGCCTTTTCTGAATTTGTTTGTGGTACTCTGTTGATTAAAAATATGTAATTATGGGAGGTGGGAGATTTAGGAAAGTTCTTTGAATTACAACTGTTACTGAACAGATGAATACTTGCCTTTCTAACTAGGATTGAATTAAAACCTGCAAAATAATCATTAATCATGTTTCCAAAGTATTTTGAGTCCTGTCGAAGTGTAGAAGTAAATGGCATCTCTTAAAAAAAAAAGCTACCTATGTTAGCTTCAGAGCTGGGAAAACCCACCTTCATTCTACTTGTGCTTCTGAGTGACTCTGGTCAAGTCAGTTCATGAGAAAGTGCCAATGTGTAGTAACAGAATGATTCACCATTGCAGTTCCTTTTACTATTTAAATTATAGGTCCTGTCCTGATGTCCCTACTCTTTGATGACAGAAAGCAGTAAAAAAGCAGCTGAAATGAAGGTCCAGCTAAAAGCTCTTCTTTCATAAGGTTAAAGCTTACAAAACCTCCTACTCCTGTAATCCCTATTCTTTAACATCACTATGATATAGTGAATAGATTGTCAGAGAAGGAGCCAGGAAGAACAGAGTTCAGGATCTCATCTCTGAAACTTTCATTATGTTCACTAAATTGTTCTGAACTTCGGTTTTCTCCTCTGTAAATTGTAGATAATAATACGCATAGGGTCTACTTTATAGGAGTTTTGTAAGGCTCAAATGCAATGATACAGTGTTTCAGAAGTCCTAATGCTGTTTGTTATTAAAGACTTTTTGAACATACTGTTAAAATGCTTTGCAAACTATAAAAAAAAAACTATATAAATGTGGCTTGTTATAGAAAAAAATTGCTTTTAATTCATTTATTTATTTAAAATTTTTGACAGCTCAAGATAAAAACAAAACCAAAACAAAATTACCTCACTATCAAAAACATTTAAGATCTGAAAGAATATTCTTTCAGGAAGGTTAATTTTCAAACACTTATGGAACTGATAGTTGTCCTCAAAGATCCAGTTTTAAAATGTGGCTGAAACTTTCTAAAAATGCAGTTCTGTGATGTCATTAGTGTAAGGCAACTTTGAAGACTGACAATATTAATATATACATTTTTGTCAATAATATTTCATTTTTCCAAATACATGTAAAGACAGTTTTATGGTTTTTTGTTTTTGTTTTTGTTTTTTTCTTTCTTTTTTTTAAGGCAGTTAAATTTAAGTGACTTGTCCAAGGTCACACAGAAGCTAATTGTCAAGTGTGTGAGCCTAAAGTTTGAACTCAGGTCCTCCTGACTCCAGGGCCAGCGCTCTATCTATTACACCATCTAGCTGATCCATAAAGACAGTTTTCAACTTTCATTTTTTTTTTAAACTTTGTGTTTCAAAATTTTCTCCCTCCTTCCCTCTCTCTCTTACCCTCTTTCCAAGACAGCAAGCAATCTGATATAGGTTAAATATGTGTTATCCTTTTGAACATATTCTCATATTTGTAACATTAATATAATTTAAAGCCTTATGAGAGTTTCTTGGGACATTAAGGTACTAAGTGACTTACTTGTAGTCACACAGTTATGTAAGAGGTGGTAATTGAACTTAGATCTTTTTATCTAAAAGTCTAGTTTGTTCTCTCAATAAAAAGAGATTTCTGAAGGTTTCAATCTTATAATATAATCCTCCTCTCCAGGATTTAAGCTAAATTAGTAGTGTTCTGCTTGTAAATCTTACTCTCTAATAGAGGAAAGAATCTTCATGACGTTAGGTAATGTCTAAAATATAATACCTAATAATCAATCAAATTAGTTGCTGTGTATTATAGAATCATTGAATGTTAGATTAGGAAGGTATCATTCTCTCTAAGCTGCTTGTAATAAGTATGAGGAAAGTTAAATGATTTGTCCAAGGCTACATAGATTGTAAAAAAGAAAGAACTAGACAGTAGTTCTTCTAATTTCAAATCTATTTAAAATGATCTAGTTTTCTTTTCCTTCCTTCCTTCCTTCCTTCCTTCCTTCCTTCCTTCCTTCCTTCCTTCCTTCCTTCCTTCCTTCCTTCTTTCCTTCCTTCCTTCCTTCCTTCCTTCCTTCCTTCCTCCTTCTTCTTTCCTCCTTCCTCCTTCCTTCCTTCCTTCCTTCCTTCCTTCCTTCCTTCTTCCTACTCCCCCCCCATGTTTGATTTAATTTTAGACAAAATTTTGCCTTTACATTGATATATTGATAAAGTTTTTATGTAGCTTATAAACATGAGGGAATATGATATCCAATATAGCATCACTCAACTTATACAGAGATTATCTATGTGAGAAACATCTCTAGAGTATATCTGAGAAATTGGAAACAAGCTAAAAGGGTCCCAAGCAGCCAAAATAAATCCCTTCCTTTAATTGATAAGTGGACTTCTCAAATCCTGTTTATTTTTCCTTTAGATATAATTGAAATATGATTAATTTTCTGATTTTCTAGGTCATTAAAGATTACATGGGAAATAAAATGTGGGAGGGAGACCTGCTTGAAACAAGCACATTGCTTGTTATGCTAAGGCAAGTGGTAGTGAGAAATATTAAGCCAATGTGGAAGAACTAAACAGAAAATCAAGGAGAATCATATCAAAAAGTCTAGGGGAACATGATTTAGGGTAAGCATGCTCAGTAGTCCTTGAATATGCTGTTAAATTTCAACATTGTTCAACAACTGATATTCATAATGATAAACCTAAGACAAGACTAAAGGTTTAGAAGGGACATTAGAGATCATCTAGCACAATCTTTTCATTTTATACATGAGAAAACTGAGTCATTAAGAGAAGAATTAAGTTGTTCAAGATTTAACATGTATCAGCAGTAAGGCTTAGGCCATGTTTTCTGATGGCAATCAGTGTTCTCTTTCCACACACCGCCCTCCCCTGGCCCCCCATATCCATATCTTTGAGACAAGAGGTTCTTTTTATGAAGGTAAAGAAATATGGAATGTATTCTTTATAAATTTCCATCATAAATAGTAATTAAAAATGGTTTGGTGCTTAAATGAAACAAGCCTCAGTTTTTGGAAATTTCATTTAGAAATTTATTTATTCCTAGAGGATGGCAGACAAGTAAGTGTTAACTGTACTTAGCCTTGAAGTTGAGACATAAAAACACCCTTCCCTTACAAAAATAACTCCTAATCAAATGTATTGTTGGTGTACTCTTTCCCAAGAAGGTCACTAGTATCTACAATAATTAGGGGAAATAGGGTGAAAGTAGCTGCATGAAATGTGGTATATTTCTTACTTTCAATTATTGCCTTCTTGTTTGAATCATTAGCATTTGGCAGATTTGTTGCTGAGTTTGTTCTTCTTCTTTCAAACTTTGTATTAGCCTGAATATGTTCTTATCTCAGTCTTATATTTCTTCCATGACTTGCATTTCTTGCTGAATTTCTGACTTGAATTGATATATATATATATTGCTGAGCTTTTCTTTTGTCTTGTATTTCTATCTGGACTGTCCCCCCATCTTTTTGTTATATTTCTACTTTGGACTATTGTATTTCTCTAGCCATTCATTAGCTTTCCACCTTCCCCTATTTTTTAGTGATTCTCTTATTCAGTATACACAGTATCTAATCAATAAGCTTCTTTGCTTGCTGCAGGATTTCCAACTTATTGTGCTTTCTGTCTGCTTTGATGCGGCATGATGGGGTTTTCTCTGCTTTGGCTAATGTGCTGTTGTCTAAATTTGCAGTGTTTCAGCTCATTACACTGACTTTAATTTTGATGTATTTGTATTTTATCCAGTTCAAGTCATGTTTCTTTCCTCTATCAATTTAATTACTTTCTGGCTGGGCAACATTGTGTTTAAACAATTGCTGCTAAAAAGACAAAAGGTTTCTATTTAAATTACCATCCAGAACATCAGCAATTCAATCCAAAAGGTGTTTTTTGCATCACTGATTGATGCTTACCTTTGTGTGGGGAAAGAAAATCTAGAATATTGAGGCAGTCTTCTTTACAGACTATGTCTCCATTGAACTTAGTCAAGCCTGGTTTATAACTGTGGAGTCATTAATGCTACCAAAGAGTATAGTGTTAGAGGGTCCTGTTTTTTAATGAGAAAAAATATATATGATCAGATTCTGCTCTGGAGAAGTTTTGCGCTTTTAGGAGAAAAAATATTTCTTAGTTTTTAACTTATATTTAGACTGATTCACAAAGCATAGCTATTAGTTTTTTGTCTGATATGGAATTTCTGTGTTTGATTTCTGACCTTTTCTATAATGAATAATGTGATATATTTGAAAAATAAATTTCATAATGATGAGGTCTAGATTTGGGGTACCTAAATGAAATTAGGGTTTGAGGTCTAGTGACAGGTTTGGGGTACAGGGAGTCAAACGATCTCCCCTGCAACCCCCTTGGATTCTGTGCAAGGATATGGCAGTAAATGAGGTCTAGTAGGGGTGGGAGTCCCCAATAAAGGCATTTATTGGCCCGAAAGCTAGATTGATAAAAGAGGTTTATTATTGGGTTTGGAAGTAGGGAGATAGGTGAAGGTAGTGATAAGGAGGACATCGAACAGAGGGTCCAGTGGACAGAGGGTCCTCACAAGGCTAGCATGTTTGGGATCTCTGCAAAGAGGGGGGTCCCAGCATGGCCCTTTTATAATAGGAGATTTAGCTAGAGGGGCTTTTGGGTGTAGCCCCAAAGTTGGCTCAGATCCGGGTGGGGCTGGGACAGGCCCTGACCTTCTATTGGAATACAAAGGGACCAGGATTTGTGATTTAAAGGGTAATTACATTCTAGGAGTCGATAGGGGATTTAGAAAGGAATCTTTCCCACATCAAAAGCTGGAAACTAAGAGAATGCTCATCTATTATGGGATCTATTGGGAAATGCCTAAGTAAATAACAGCATAATGATATAATGGAATACTGCTGAGTCATAAGAAATGCTGAAATGGTCAGTTTCAGAGAAAACAGAGAAGATCTATATGAACTGATTTAGCGTGAAATGTGCAGAAGCAGAACAATTACACAATGACAATAAGGTTATAGAAAAAAGCAACCTTGAAAGACTTTAGAACTCTTATAAAAGTAATAATAAGCTACAAATTTAGAAGACTGAGAAGGAATTATAACCCTGACTTCCTGCCAGAGTCCTGACAGACTTACAAAGTGGAATGAGACTTTTTTTTTTTAATTTTTGGAAATAGACAATGTGGGGATTTGTTTTGCTACACTATGAGCATTTGTTGTTCAATTAAGGGGGCATTGGGTAGGAGAGACACTGTAGAAAAAATATTTTAAAAATAAAATTTTTATGCATTTTGTTTTTATATAGCAGTCCTTTCCAGATAATCCTCCCTCATCTCTCAAGTCTTTCCTTGTAATGGTGAAAAGGAATTAAAACAAATTGACATAAGTTCTGCATCTGACAATGCATTCAACATTTCAAATTTGTACTTCTTTGCCTGTCCTCTATCTTGCATCTTTCAGTTGAAAAAAAAAAAAAAGATGGATTTCATTTCTTCTTCATGACTAATATTGGGTATTACAACTGCTCAGAATTCAATTAGCCTTCATTTTATTTACATTATTGTAGTCAATGGAGATTGTTTTCCTGATTTTGTGGTCTTTTCTATGTGTCAATTTATTTGAGCAAATTCACGTCTCTCTGAATTCCTCATGTCTGCAATTTCTTATGTTAAAATAACATTCCATTATCTTCATAAGCCTCAGTTTGTTCATCCATTCCCAAATCAATGGCCTCTAACTTCATTGATCAGTCTCATTGAAATAAAGAAAAGTATTTTTCTATATTTTAGAGATCACTTTCACACATATTTCATTTGATTGTTGTCCTAACCCTGTGAATCAAATAAAGTAATAGATAAAAAAACTGAGAAAAGTTAAAGTGATTTGTTTAGGGTCAATTCATAGCTATAATTGACAATATGGAGACTAAAACTCAGGTTTTCTGAGTATAAACCCAGTGCTCTTTTTAACAAGAGAAAAGCATTTTTATCCAGAACATTGATTTGAGTATCTTATTATATACAGAAAGCCATGACAAATATTATCTGAAGAGTCAGAAAAGGATGAAGACAAGACTATATTCCCTTCCACACAAGAACTTTCAGTAATGGGAGTGATATGACAAGCAGATTTTAATAGTGACTATATTTAATAGTGATATATATATATATATATATACATATAAATATATGTATATATATATATATATACTATATATATTATATATGGCATTAAATTATTTAAAGATAAACTTGAAATAAATATGTGGTATTACTCAAGACATTTAAAGTCCTTGTTATAGGATAACATGAAGTGAGACTAAGAAGATAATTAATATGCTTTTCATCTCTATGGTACTATATTTTGTAGGTTTATATAAAGAAATGTCATAGCTAAAGTCCTTTGACTGACTAATACAAACCAATAATCAGTATGTAGAATTTTTTTTAAAGTAAATTTTTCTTCATGGTTCTTTTATAAGTTAAAATGAGATAAGATTTTGATTGACTGTGTTTACATTGGAGTACATTGGGAGTAGCCCTTCTCAGGGAATAGATTTTTCTTCAATCAATGTTAAATGATTTGATTCTATGAAATGAGCCTAAGTGTCTTGCTTTTTTAATGAAGGATTACAAATGACCATAGTAACACTTGACCTTGATAAAAAGAAATTTACTAGAGTTTAGTCATTTAGCATCAGGTTTCTTCTATTAGATTAAAAATTATATATCTATATCTATGTATATAGATATAGATATATTTGCATATATATGCATATATATGTATAATATTAGCTTCATTGATTGTTAAGTGTTTGAAGAGGCCTTGATGATCCTTTAGTCCCATCTTCTTATTTTAACAACATGGAAAATGAGACCCAGGGAGTCAAATTGACTTGCTAAAGTTATGCTGATATTTTGTGACAAATATGAGACTCCAAATCCACATTTCCTAGTCTAATGCTCTTTCCACTGTTCCATATACAGCCTTCTTAATGCTCTCCTTAGGGTACATATTATGGGAACACCTGATAAATGTAGCTATTTTATAATGAGGTCCTTTTGGTACTTCAGTAGTGAAGGCCTTTTGGATGAAATCCAAGGTGGACATTCCTGATCTCAAAATATGCTCTATAGCGCACAAAGTTATAGGAAATTGCAGGGGTATAGAGATAAATCTAAAAACATTTTTTAAAAATGAAATCCATATCATGGTAAACATGAATGTGTCTGTTATCAATAAGACAAACCTACATAAAATTAGTTGATATGAAAGATCTTCTTATTCTTCAAATAGGCTAATTGATTGTTCACCGGGCTCACTCAGCCAAAAGTAGAGAGAAACTTTGTACAGACATCATTAGTTTTTCTCCATTTAGAGATTAATCATGAAGAGCTCTGGCTCTTTAATTCTGTAATTTGTATATTTAATGGGCTGCTGCAGAATCTATGACAGTAATTAGCATAGCCTGAAAACTCATTAATACGCAACAACATGATTAATGCAGCATTAATGCAAACATGACTGAAGTTATTTGGGTTATGTAGTAAGAAGATTAAAGCTAAAATGTCCTGTTTGTTTTACCAGTGGTGAGTATAATAGGGTGGCAAAAAAAATAAAAACAGGTATCAAATTAGTCATTTTAATAAAGAAAAAAAATCAAAATATTTGAATCAAGGTGATCCCTTTTTGTCTCTGACTACAAACTTTTTTTGTAGGAAATACTATCTTCAATTCATTCACTCATCCTTACTGTATGTAAGCTTACTCAACCTTTTTGTTTGACCTAGTTAACCTTTTCCCAGCCTTTACATAATATTAGTAGGATGATATTGCAAAGCTCTTAAAAGCATGCCATTCTTCAACTATGGTCAACATTTTATCACACAATTCTATTTCAAAATTAACATGCTCCCTAGGAAATGTCAAATGAATAATAATAATAATAATAATAATAATAATAATAATGTTATTTTCCTGATGACATGGTCCAAAAAACATTATTACTATTCAAAAAAAGTCTATATTCTAAGTAATAATTAAAAATATCTTTTATAGGACATAACAAATAATCAGAATAGTAACTGACATTTTATAGCCATTTACAACTATGAAACATCTCATGTTGTATCATTCCTCAGATTCTTATTCTATGAGGTTTGTAGCATCATTATTTTCCCAATTATATAGATGAAAAAATTGAGATTCAGAATATTTAGGTGATTTGTTTAAGGTCATGTAACTACCAAGATACATAGTTAGAACACATTTTCTAGCTCCAAAGTGAAGTGTCCCCAATAATTCTTGTTCCTTCAGCACCAAAGCAATAACAACAGCAACAACCCAAATCGTAAATCAAGTATTAGAAATGATTAGTAAAATTAAAACATTGTCTTTTAGAGGAAAAACTAAAGAAACCACTAAATTTAGATATTTCTTTACCAAAATAGCATACAAATATACAAACATATAAGTCTTTGGTAAATTAGGAATGTTTTCTCTTGGAGTTCACTATTTCAAATTTAAAAAGTTTATCTTCTCAAATAAAATTAATGCTTACAATAATATAGGAAAAATAGTATGACCAGGTTGCTTAAAAATACTATAACATGTTTTGGTGTTAATATATTTTTTCTTGCTAATTTTTGTTATAAATTTGGATAGCAAAGAAAGTGTTTATTACTTTACCTAATCACGGTTAACCTATCAACCTGTTTACAGAATGTTTCTGTAAATAAGAGGAAAACCATTTATTTAAATTCAGAGTACATATTTAAAGTACATAAATATCAAGATATGAGTTCATAGATCTGAAAGTTCTCTCCAATGATGAAAATTAAAATTCATTGGTGCCTGCCCAACATATACACCATTTGTCCTATCCTCCCATGAATTCACTCCACAGATACCAACATTCAAGTGCCTTTCTTTGACTTCTTCTGTCATAAAGGTACCATTGAAATACTCTGGCTGTCAAACTATAATCCCTAATCTTGTCAGATTGAATAGCCTATCTTCCCTTCATATTGTAAATTTCCTTGATGACATGCTTTGCTCCTGTTTTTCAAAATTTCTCATTGGTCATGTTGCAATTTGCTCATATTCACTATATATTTCACTATAGCCCCATTTATGACATTAATTGTCAATTAGTCAGAGACTGATGCATTCTAAATCTAGTAGTCCCTTGGTATTAACAAACTGGAGCTTTGTTCTGAATGCAGTCCAGCCTGTTCCTTACAATTCTAAGCCTAATCTATTTCTCTAACTTTTCCTCTTGTGGTGAATCTGCTCTATCACCAGGGCAAGGGCTTTTGTTGAACAAAAAATGCATTGTTTTATGCCCAATCTGATGTTTATTATCTGAGGTCTCTGAACTTTTGAAAGAGTTATTTTTGTGATGCCATAAATTGTGAATGTCCAAAATCATAGCTACATTTCTTGGAGCTGAATGGTCAGCTAATAGTTCATTGTGAGTGTAGCACAGTGAAATTGAATATGCTAATATAACTATTAGATTATAGCTTCTCGAGTTCAGGGACTGCTTTTTGCCTTTCTTTGTATCTGGAGAGTTTAGCACAGTGCCTGGCACACATTGGGTATATATTAGATGGTGGTTGATGAACATATTCTTTAAATGAGATAAATTATTTGGATTCACCACTCCTTCTCTCACTGGCCTTTTAATTTTATTATTGTTGTTTTTTCCCATGTAGAAATCATGCATCCTTCTCCCTTCCACCCCTCACCTGTGTTTTGGACTTAGAAGAATGAGTAATCTCCTGTGCCTTCCTGGTTCCCTAGACTTCTTATGTTATGGATTTCTATATGTTTTTTTTTTTTTATAATTCAGTGAATTTAAGCATTGTATTTGGACTGCTCCAGCCCAATAGCATCTAGGTTCTCCAATTTACAACTTCTTAAACTATGGGATCACATAATTGAATATGGGAGTCATAAGATAATGATTTATCATCAGAAATTTATTGGATATCCATTTTATATAACCATATGCCCAGGGTAGGTAAAAAATTTCTGAGGTGAAAAGGGTTCACAAGTGGAAAAAATTTAAGAAAACCTGCTCTAATGTATGAGGATTAGTTGAAGAAAGTGAGAATAATTAGCCTGAAGGAGGGAAGATTTAAGGCAATCATGATAACAATCTTCAAGTATTTGAAAATCTATTATGAAGAAGTGAGATTAGATTTGTTCTTACCCCAAGAGCTCAGAATTAAGATCAGTGCTTACAAGATGTGAAGAGGAAAATTTGACATAGTGAAAAATTTTCTGCTAATGAGAACTATCCCAGAGAGGAAGGTGGAAGAAAATGGCTTCCTTCAAGAAAAGGTTTGATAATTTTTGTTATATTCTAGAAGTGATTTCTAAGCAGGTGATCTCAAAGGACATTTTCAGATTAATTTCCCAACTTCTTGGCTATTTGATCTTTTCACATTTTCTGCAAAAACAGAATGTGACCTCTGGAAGATCAGACTTCTTCTTCTTTTTTTTTTTGGTAACATCAGCACTTTGCAGAGTGTCCAACACATAATAAGATCTTAGTAAATGGTTGATGAAAGACTGACAGGAGCCAGGAGTGCAAAGAACAGTAATAAGGATGATATCCTTAGATTATAGAAGTGCAATGAGGAGAATAAAGACCCTCAATAATCTATCTTGTTTTCTTTTCACTAAATACAATATCATTTGGGAAACTTATCTTCAATAATCGTATCTATAAAAATAATCTTCATATGTGTATATTCAGATACAATCTCTTTCCTGAGGAATAGTCTACTAAATACCATTTTAGAAATCTTGAACATTGATACACAATGGTTATCTCATTTCCAACTTATCCAAAATAGAACACATTATTTTTTTTCTAAAATCATTCTCTTTCCCTAGTATTTCTTCTTCTTGAAGTCTAACAATAGTTAGCCAGCATGCTTGGACTACAATCTGGGCAGAATTTTTATTTTGTTGTTCATTTATTTCAATTGTGCCTGATCCTTCATGACCCCATTGGGGATTTTCTTGGAAAAGAAGACAGAAATTTCATTCTCTAGCTCATTTTATTGATGATGAATTGAGGCAAACATTCTGCGCTTGATGGAACAAAGTGCATGACTAGGATTCAGGAAGATTTGAATTTGAATCTTGCCTCAGGGAGTGTGCTTCTGGGTGAGTGGCTTAATCTTTCTCAACTTCTACTTCATCTTTTGAAAAATGGGGATATTAATAGCATACACCTCACAGATTTGTGAAGATTAAATGAGTTAATATATGCAAAGTGCATTGCAAATCTTAAAGCATTATATGAAGGCTAGTTAGTATTATTATTATTTTATTCCTTTTTCTTTTAATTTCTTTTAGTATTCTTCACTATACTTTATTATTATTTTATTAACAATAATAGCTAGCATTCTCAAATGTTTTTTCTTCATCTATTGAGATAATCATATGATTTTTGCTAGTTTGTTTACTGATATAGTCAATTATGCTAATAGTTTTCCTAATATTGGATCAACCTTGCATTCCTGGTAAAAATCCTACTTGGTCATGGTGTGTTATCCTAGGAATAACTTGTAATCTCTTATCTAATATTTTATTTAAGATTTTTGCATCAATATCCATTAGAGAAATTGGTCTGTAATCTTCTTTCTGTTTTGACTTTACCTGGCTTAGATATCAGCACTATATCTTTGTCACAAAAGGAATTTATTAGTCCTCCTTTTCCCCCTATTTTCCCAAATTAGTTTTCATAGTATTGGAATTAATTATTCTTTAAATGTTTGGTAGAATTATGTTAAATCTGGGCAAATCTACATTTTTGTAAGTATTCCTCCATTTCACTTAGATTTTCAGATTATTGACATATAGTTGGGCAAAACAACTCCTAATTATTGCTCTAATTTCCTCTTCATTGATAGAGTTCTCCCTCTTCATTTTTGATGCTAATAATTTGATTTTCTTCTTTTTTTCTAATCAAATTAATTACAAGTTTATCCATTTTGTTGGTTTTTTTTCATAAAACCAACTCTTACTTTTATTTATTAATTCAATAGTATATATATTTTTTTACTTTCAATTTTATTAACCTTCTATTTTTAGAATTTCAAATTTGATATTTAATTGGGAGTATTTAGTTTGTTCTTTTTGTAGCTTTTTAAATTACATGCCCATTTTATTGATCTTTTCCTTCTCTATTTTATGCAAGTAAACATCTAGAGATAAAACTTCCACTAAGAATTGCTTTGGCTGAATCCCATAAATTTTGGTATGTTGTTTCATTATTGTTATTTTCTTGGAGGAAATTATCAAATATGTCTATGATTTGTTGTTTTGTCCACTCACTCTTTAGGATTAGATTATTTAATTTTCCATTAGTTTTTAGTCCATTTTCCCCTGGCCATTTATTGCATGTAATTTTTATTGCATAATGATCTGAAAAAATGCATTTACTATTTCTACCTTTCTGCATTTGATTTTGAGGTTATTATGCCCTAATACATGATCAGTTTTTGTATAGGTTCTATGTACTGCTGGAAAAAAAAAAAGTATTTTCTTTCTGTCTCCATTCAGTTTTCTCCAAAGATCTATCATACTAAACTTTTCTAGAATCCTATTTTCCTTAGCTTCTTTCTTATTTATTCTGTGATTCAATTCATCAAGTTCTGAGAGAGCAAGGTTGAGATCCTGGCATAGTTTTGCTGTTTAATTCTTCTTGCAGTTCTCTTAACTTCTCCTCTAGGAATTTGGATGGTATAATACTTAGTGCATAAATGTTTGGCATTGATATTACCTCACTAGCTATAGTACTGTTAAGTAGTATGTGGTTTTAATAAGATGAATTTTTGCTTTAGCTTGATCTGCAATCTGGATTACTACCCCTGCTTTTTTTATTTTTTATTTTTACTTCAGCTGAAGCATAATAGATTCTCCTCCAGCCTTTTACCTTACTCTTCAGTGAAATGGGAAACTGAGGACTTCTCAGAATAATAACTGTGGGAAATTCAAGACTCAGCACCAAGGATCTTTTAGTCATTAAGGCTCTGGGAAGAAGAGCAAAAGACTTGCTCTTCTAGCAGAAATACCCGAGATAACCTCCTGAACCTTTACTTTACTGCTTAGAGAAAAACATGACTAATTATTTAATGGCTTAGAGATGTTCAAGAAGTCTCCAAACTAGTTTTCTCTATTTGTTGACTGAGGAAGCCTGAGGTAAACAGGCTAAAGGTTAAAAAAAAAAGTCTCCTTGGTTATTTTAGAAACTTTCTAACTTCTCTGGCTTAATGGATTACTTACCTCTAAATAAATCTCCTTATTGTGAGGGATTATATGGTTTCTCATAAAATTATTAATTAAGGTAGATTGAACCTATAACCTAAATTTAGTTTATGAAGGTCTGATGGATTTTGAAAATGAAATTCTTTGTACAAATCTTATAATAGAATGCTCATACTAGCTCAAATAAGCAGTTGTAAACCTTGTAAAACTGACCACCACCATAAACTTAGTCAAACACACCTGCAAGCATTTGTAACTGACCACCATAAACTTAGATAAATACATCTGCAATAAATCACCTATATCAGTCAGACTAGAATTTAGCAAACCTGTGCTACTTCCATCTAAGCAGGCAGTGAAAATTAACTGGATAAAGGGAAGGAGGGGGGGGGTCATGGATTCGTGTGGTTTATGACTATATAATTACCCTTAACTTCTGTGAAATTAGCCTCCTCTCTCTGGAGAACTCCAGTGAGTAGATTGTCTTCTTTTCGCAAGATTCTAGTAAAGCTTCTGTTCTTCACTTTGAGAAATCTCTGAGTAGTCATTTTGAGTTAAGACTTGCTGCACACACATAACTCTGCTTTAAATGTGTTTCTTGTAAACAACATATTGTAGAATTCTAGCTTTTGATCTAGTCTGCTATTTGCTTCCATTTTATGGGATAGTTCATCCCATTCACATTTATAGTTAAAATTACTAACTGTATTTCCCCATTTTCCAAATCCATCAGACCTTCATAAACTTCATAAAACCTTCTTGTTTTCCCCAAGTTATACTTTAATAGTTAGCATTCTCACAGCACTTTAATGTTCGTAATGTACTATGAATTTAATCATAAAAATTTAAAAATTATAAACCCTGGTTTGTTTGTTTTTTCATTTTGGAGATTATTGGATGAAAGAAATTCCTGGACTCATTAACTGGTAGCCTATTCTTTCCCAGTAAAGTCCAATTATAAATGTAGGAATTGGAGATTGAGTGACATATTATATCATAACTATAGACTGAGGTTTTTAATAGGGCTGAGAAGTAAATTTATGCTTTGTATTCCCCTCTTCCCTACAAGTTTTTGAATGTTGTTTTTAGACTTGGAAGTAATCCATTCTGTTGAGCAAACATAATGATCATTTGAATGTCCTTTTGTTCTCTTCAAATACCAAGGATCTCAAACAGCATACAAAGAATTCCACAGATATTTGTCTAACACAAGTGATTGAGAGGCTCTAACTTCATCACTTATTTTAAATCAAATTTGAGTTAATATACTTTCTTTTTTATTGCTTAATAAAAAACACTAAAAAATTTTAACTTAATGTATATTCTCCAAAAGGAAAAATCATCCATATACCAAACTAGAAAAATTCCACTCTCTGTAATAAATATTTGCTATTTTAAAAGTATATAACAACTTAAACATGTTATTTTCAAGTAAATCCTCCTTGATTTTTTTTTCCTTCTGAACTTCAGTATTTTCTTTTTCTTTAAAAAAAAAAAGTTTTTTTTTTTTTTTGTTTTTTTTTTTTTGTTTTTTTTTTTTTTGCTACAATGTTCCTCCTTTCCTTCTTTCCTCCCTGTGTTCAGGCAGCATTACTGCTAGGTCTTCCTCCACTCCAAGTCCCCTCCAAAGGGAAAAAAAATACAATTTTGGTAACAAGAAAATAATACAAAAATTATCTATACATTGACCACATTATTGATAGATCAGTTCACCCACCCAACCATTTATTCTGCACCTTCTATTCACCACTTCTGTCAAGAGGAGGATAAAAGGTTTAATCAATCATTTTTAAGTCTTGGATGGTCATTTCAATGATAAGAGTACTTAAGTCTTTCAAATTTATTTTTCTTTATAGTGTTGTTACCATATAAATTGCTCCCCTGGTTTTGCTTACTTAACTCTACATCAGTTCATGCACATCTATGCAAGTTTCATTGAGACTATTCTTTTTGTCATTTATGATGTCATAAAATTTCATTATATTCAGAAGCATAATTTATTTGATCATCTATTCCTTGGTTGATTGGAATTCCTTTCAAATTATTTGCTACAATAATACAACTTAATAAACATTCATTTTCTTCTTCTAAGACTTCCTCTTTCTTTTGTTCTCTTTCAGAGTATAAGTATAGTATAATATTACTGGATCAAAGTATGTACCTAATTCAATAACTTTTTTTTTGACATAGTTCCATATTATTCCTTAGAATAGATGGACCAGTTCACACATTCCCCAACCAGCAATTACCATTCTCTCTTTTTTCTCATCTTTGCCAATCTAATTAGTATAAGGTAGAACCCCAGAATTGTTGTGACCACTTATAGTTATTCTTACTAATTTGTATAATTTTATATAGGTATTGATACTTTGATTTTTGTCATTTGATAACTAATTGTTCCTAGCCTATTGAGGAATGTTTTCATCCATACATATTTAGTGTTCAGTCATGTCCAACTCTTCTGGACCCTATTTGGGTTTTTCTTGACAAAAATACTAGAGTGATCTGCCATTTCCTTCTTCAGTTGGTTTTGTTGGTGAGGAAATTGAAGGAAATACAGTTAATTGAATTACCTAGGGTCACATGACTAGTAAGCATCTGAAATCAGATTTAAATTCAAGAAGATGAGTTTATCTGACTCCAGACTCCTTGGTTATTTTAGAAACTTTCTAACTTCTCTGGCTTAATGGATTACTTACCTCTAAATAAATCTCCTTATTGTGAGGGATTATGTGGTTTCTCATAAAATTAATAATTAAGGTAGATTGAACCTATAACCTAAATTTAGTTTATGAAGGTCTGATGGATTTGGAAAATGAAATTCTTTGTACAAATCTTATAATAGAATGCTCATATGCTGCTATAGAATAATTAATTTGTACTGCGACATCTGCATAAGGACCTACACCTGTTAGTAGGTCACAGGTGATTGCAGTATGAACTCCACTTTGACTATTTTGTTGGGCTTGTATCCTACAGAGCTCACTATATTCAGAAAGCCACAAGTAGTTCTGTCCAGGTTCTAGGCATATTCTTGCTATAGATTTCCAGTCATTAGGGGTCAATATTTCAAAAAACAAATTTTGTAATAGCATCTTAACATAAGCTGATGTAGCCCCATAAAGAGTGCAAGCTTTTTTCAGGTCTTTGAGGATTTCTATATCAAAAGGTGAGTATCTTCTACTTTCTTGACCTGAAGAATTAAACTGTTGAATTACAGGAAAAATGTGGTGTTGAAATTCTGATACATTTTCCCCTTCTTCTCTGGCCTTAATTAGTCCCTTTTGCAATCTACTCATAGGAGCAGCTGGATGCTGGGGGGGAGGTGCTGGTGCTGTCATGCCCCCCCCCCCCCACTACCCCTCCTCCCTCCATCCCGGAGGGTGGAGTTGATGGAGGAGAGTCAATTACCTGCTCCTCAGGTGGGGCTAAAGCTGCCTCAGATTCACCCTGCCCTTGAGCCTCACTTAAGTCTCCCTGCCCTGTGGGGATATGGCCATTAATCTGTTCTTTGTCTTCCTTCTTTATCTCAGGCTTCCCCCTTTGGCTATTCCTAGAGTTTTTTCCTTTTCTCCTAGAACTAGTAAGGTATTTTAAGGCCAACTGTATCGTATTGTATAAATAGAATACTTCAATGGAAACTGAATGAGGACCGTTTTCATTGTTATATGCGGAGATCTGTTGACCAACCAATGCCCAGTTATTTAGAGAGATTTGCTCTTCCTCTAAGAACCAAGGGGAGGTGCGTTTTAATGTAGCCAGAAGTCTAGCTGCCTGTCCCCAAGTTACAAGTAGCCCTTGATCTTCTATCAGCTTAAACAGGCTTTCTATAGCACCATTCCTGGGTGGGGCTGGGGTTTATGGGGTTGGGGTGGGGGATGGAGAATCTTTACCTAGGATCTGTCCCATTTCAGCCAAAAAAGGTTGTACTCACTAAGTTCCTGGTCACTGGAGACTTCTTCAGTGAAAGTAGGGTCCCTGTTCGGTGCCAAATGTTGGGAGTTCAAATGTTGGAGTTCTTGTTTTTCTCACAGCTGGTTTTAGCTTAGAGCCCTTATTTGTAAATAAGTGTCAATGACCTTGTATAAATAACTGATATTTTTAAATCTAAAGATTAGAAATTTTGTGTCACAAAGAAATTTAAATTACCACAAGTCTCACTTTAATAAAGTGTGACAAGTTACTAACTTGATTACAGAACCTTTAAAAATAGTCTTATTGAGAAACATCCAGAAAAGGGGGAGGGGAAGGGGGAGGATAGAGAAGGGTGGAAGCATTATACAACATGCCACAATTTATCCAGAACACAACTGATTCCTCTTCTTCAGGGCCACACCACTCAATGTGACAGGAATCTATTTTGTCCAGCTGACTTTGGGGATGTCATAATGTTCAGTGAGAGTATCTAAGTGTCTGTTGAAATCCTCCACCCTCTGCTTATGAGTTTTGGATGCTTTCTTTAAGATTCTTTCCATTTGCCTCTTCTCCTGCATCTTCTCGTAGGCGATCTGCGCTGGGGTCCGCTTGTCCAGCCCCCTCCGCTTGCTCATCATGATCTGCTCCAGGACCTTGCTCTTGTCCTTGTCCCCTTTAAGTTTCAGGGCGCTCCTCTGTACCTGCTCGTACTCCGCCATAACAACTTCTGCCCGGCACTACTCCTACCTCACTTCCTGTTTAGGGTATCTTTTATGATACTCCAAATCCAAGGGTTTTGTCCTTTAGCCTCCAACCAGCACAGAGATGGAATGAATCTCTTGTCTCCTTCACTTGGGACTCGGCTAGCTTTCTGGTGAGTCTTTCAGACCAGCTTGGTCTCTGTGGGGAAGTGCAGGAGCCCAGCCACCAACTACAGTGGTGTGAGATGAAGATGAATCTGGTTGTCCACTGAACTCTCCACTCGTAGCTTTATCCTCTGAAAACTCTTCGTCTGCCACCAGCCAGCCAAGTGGAAAATGTATTCTCTCTTGCCTTGCCTGGGAGAGAGGGCTTCTGGCGTAACTCCACTGAAATCTAACCGAGAGCTTCTGTCTGTTTCTTTTATCCAAGAGGGAGGAATTGTGGGATATGAGAGAGAGGGATTATGGGTTTTCTCCCATAGTGCTCTCTGGCCTAAAGAGCTTCAAGGGAAGTGTGAACTCATTGAACTCCAATGAGTAAAGGTGTGAACACAAGCCTTGTATTAATTAGTTCTACTTAGTACCTTGTTTCAGGTTCTGTCCAAAACATCTTCTTGTAAGATTAGATCAACTCTAATTAGTTAGCAGTTTGTAAAGATTCCAACACCATATAGTTTTGATGATTATTGCCATGGAGAGTACTTTGAGATCTGATGTAACCAATTGCTATTTTCCCCATTTTTATGATCATTTCCCTTGAGAATTTTGATGTCTTATTTTTCCAGATGGATTTTGTTTTCTTTAAAAAAATCTCTAAAGAAATTATTTAGCAAATTATCTTACCAATCAAATGAATTTAAGTGCTTTTAATCTTTTTTTTTATTATATTGGCATCTCAATCCTTAATTTATTAGTATTTTCTTATTTGACAGTGTATTTCTGTAGAAAAGTTTTTATAGTTTTATATATATATATATATACATACATATATATATGTATACACACACACACACACACACACACACACACACACACACATATATCCTTTGGGTGTCCCATTACATGAAATCCCTAA